>NW_025392657.1:0-1233 GCF_016433145.1 Gracilinanus agilis
ATTATTCTTGAATCTTAGAATTTAATGAAATATCCCAAGATTTGGTTGAATTTGGAGGCAAGGGAGGGTATTATTTAAGAGTTAAAATTACTAATTTGATTTTGCATGAATCAATCATTTAATATGGATAATCCCAGTCCATATTAATTTCTCTGTGAAAAAACACCTGATAGGTTTAAGACAGTTAGATTCTTATAATGTTTTTTTTTCTTGCTCTAGAATCATTTCAGGAGTAGCTAGGTAGTACATTGGATAGAGCCCTGGGCCTGGAGTCACAAAAAAAGTATGAATTTCAATCTGATTTCAGAAACTTATTAGCTGACTGAAACTAGTTAAGTTACAACTTCAATTTGTGTCAATTCCTTATCTGTAAAATGGGGACACAAAAAGAAGAAAATGGCAAACCACTTTACCTTTACCAAGAAAACGACACACACAAGGCAATGAGATTACAAAGGGTCAGACATCACTGAGGGAATGAACAAGAGTAATTTTTTCAAAAATCTTGTCGGTAATGGAGAATTGTAGAAGAGGATAGAGTCCTGGATCTGGGGTCAGAAAAATCTTTGTTCAAATCTGAATTCACACATGAACTCATTGTGTGACCTTGGGCATGTCCGTTGTTCTCTTTTTGCCTCAGTTTCCACAATTATAAAATTAGGATAGTAATAGCACCTAAATTGCAGGAATATTACGTATAAACATATAATAAAAAAACTATTTAGATCTTAGGTCTTACTATATCTATTTCAGGTAAAAAGTCATACCATGCAGGAAATTCTTCTTTATCTCTTGTAAGCAGGAGCTTTGTAACAAGCACTATTTTTTCTTACTTCATAAAAGATTGTCCACATATTTGTGTGAACATACACATGTATATTTTAAGTTGAAGTTTCCTATCATTTAACATATTATGGTATGTAAAATCTTCAATTTTGTACCAGATATATATTTCCTTCTGCCTACTGGTGGAATTCATTTCACTTTAAGTAAAAAAAAGTTTCAGTTGCCCTTGCTCTGTCTCATTGTTGCTCACTTGGCAATGTTTTGACAATGACCCCATTAAAAGAAAAATTCATGTCATACCCTCAACATAATGATGGAATATTGAAATTTGAAAGTAATCATATAGAGAAATTAATGTAACATTTATTTAAAATTAAGAATTTCTCAGGCTATACTGATTTTTTCCATATTTTATATCAATTTTTCTATCTTGAAAATCAAATAATA
>NW_025392658.1:0-10168 GCF_016433145.1 Gracilinanus agilis
CAACAAATATAACAATTTAGGAGATATGGATGAATATCTACAAAAATATAAATTGCCTAGATTAACAGCAGAAGAAATAGAATACCTAAATAATCCCATATCAGAAAAAGAAATTGAACAAGCCATCAAAGAACTCCCTAAGAAAAAATTACCAGGATCTGATGGATTCACAAGTGAATTCTATCAGACATTCAAAGAGCAACTAATCCAAATACTATACAAATTATTTGATATGATAAGCAAAGAAGGAGTCCTACCAAATTCCTTTTATGACACAAATATGGTACTGATTCCAAAGCCAGGTAGACCAAAAACAGAGAAAGAAAACTATAGACCAATCTCCCTAATGAACATAGATGCAAAAATCTTAAATAGAATATTAGCAAAGAGACTCAAGCAAGTAATTAAGAAGATCATCCACCATGATCAGGGGGGATTTATACCAGGAATGCAAGGATGGTTCAACATTAAGAAAACCATTCACATGATTGACCATATCAACAGTCTAACAAACAAAAATCACATGATTATCTCAATAGATGCTGAAAAAGCCTTTGACAAAATACAGCATCCCTTCCTATTAAAAACATTGAAAAGTATAGGAATAGAAGGACCCTTCCTAAAAATAATAAACAGTATATACCTAAAACCATCAACAAACATCATATGCAATGGGGATAAATTAGAAGCCTTCCCAATAAGATCAGGAGTGAAATAAGGATGCCCATTATCACCTCTATTATTCAACATCGTACTAGAAACACTAGCAATAGCAATTAGAGAAGAAAAAGAAATTGAAGGTATCAGAATAGGCAATGAGGAGACTAAGCTATCACTCTTTGCAGATGATATGATGATCTACTTAAAAAATCCTAGAGAATCAACTAAGAAGCTGGTAGAAATAATCAACAACTTTAGCAAAGTTGCAGGATACAAAATAAATGCACATAAATCATCAGCATTACTATATATTTCCAACACATCACAGCAGCAAGAGGTAGAAAGAGAAACACCATTTAAAATCACCCAAGACAATATAAAATACTTGGGAATCTATCTACCAAAACAAACACAGCAATTATACAAAAACAACTACAAAACACTTTCCAAAAAAATAAAACTGGATCTCAACAGTTGGAAAACCATTAATTGTTCATGGGTAGGATGAGCTAACATAATAAAAATGACCATTCTACCCAAATTAATTTACCTATTTAGCGCCATACCTATCAAATTACCAAAAAACTTCTTTACTGAATAAGGAAAAACTATAACAAAGTTCATTTGGAATAACAAAAGATCAAGAATATCAAGGGAAATAATGAAAAATGTGAAGGAAGGGGGCCTAGCAGTACCAGATATTAAACTATACTATAATGTAGCAGTCATCAAAACAATATGGTACTGGCTAAGAGATAAAAGGGAGGATCAGTGGAATAGACTTGGGGTTAATGACATCAGCAAGACAGTGTATGATAAACCCAAAGAGCCCAACTTTTGGGACATGAATCCACTATTTGACAAAAACTGCTGGGAAATTTGGAAAACAATATGGGAGAGATTAGGTCTAGATCAACATCTCACACCCTACACCAAGATAAATTCAGAATGGGAGAATGACCTGAATATAAAGAGGGAAACTATAAATAAGTTAAGTGAATACAAAATAGTATACCTGTCAGATCTCTGGGAAAGGAAAGTTTTTAAAACCAAGCAAGAATTAGAGAAAATTGCAAAATGTAAATTAAATGGTTTTGATTATATGAAATTAAAAAGCTTTTGTACAAACAAAAACAATGTAGTCAAAGTCAGAAGGGAAACAACAAATTGGGAAAAAATCTTTATAACAAAAAACTCTGACGGGGTCTAATTACTTGAATATACAAGGAGTTAAATCAATTGTATAAAAAATCAAGCCATTCCCCAATCAATAAATGGGCAAGGGACATGAATAGGCAATTTTTAGGTAAAGAAATCAAAAGTATCAATAAGCACATGAGAAAGTGTTCTAAATCTCTAATAATTAGAGAAATGCAAATCAAAACAAGTCTGAGGTATCACCTCACACCTAGAAGATTGGCTAAAATGAAAGAAGGGGAGAGTAATTAATGCTGGAGGGGATGTGGACAAATTGGGACATTAATGCATTTCTGGTGGAGCTGTGAACTGATCCAACCATTCTGGCTGGCAATTTGGGACTATGGTCAAAGGGCTATAAAAGAATGCCTGCCCTTTCATCTAGCCATACCATTGTTGGGTTTGTACCCCAAAGAGATCATAGATAAACAGACTTGCACGAAAATATTTATAGCTGAGTTTTTTGTAGTGGCAAAGAACTGGAAAGGGAGGGTATGTCCTTCAATTGGGGAATGGCTGAACAAACTGTGGTATGTGCTGGTGATGGAATACTATTGTGCTAAAAGGAATAATAAACTGGAGGAGTTCCAGGTGAACTGGAAAGACCTCAAGGAACTGATGCAGAGTGAAAGGAGCACAGCCAGAAGAACATTGTACACAGAGACTGATATACTGTGGTAAAATCAAATGTAATGGACTTCTGTACCAGCACCAATGCAATGACACAAGACAGCTCTGAGGGATTTATGGTAAAGAACGCTACCCACATTCAGAGGAAGATCTGCAGGAGAGGAAACATAGAAGATAAACAATTGCTTGAATACAGGGGTTGAGGTGGACATGATTGGGGATGTGGACTCAAATCTACCACACCAATGCAACTAACAACAATATGGAAATAGGCCCTGAACCAGGACACATGTTACAACCAGTGGAAATGTGCGTTGGCCATGGGTGGAGGGAGAGCGGGGGGTGAAGGGGAAAGTAGGGACATAAAGTATGTAAACAGGTTAAAAATGAATATTAATAAATGTTTAATTTAAAAAATAAATAAATTATTTTCATTAAGACAATAATTTCTACTTCTTCCAAAAAAACCTGAATCTTCTATCATAAGATTATCTTCGGCCTTGACAGATCAACTTCGGTATCTTTTTTAACAGATTTGTGCTTCTATAACATATTCTAATTATCTTTACTATTAACATGCATGTGTATATTTGTGTGTGTTGTGTATGTGCAACAAACTATCTCTGAGAGATAACCAAACAAAGGGGAGAGAAAGAAGAAAAAGAGAATTATACATTATTCCAGTAATACTTTTTAAACTCTCCTAAATTGCAGGGATATTATAATAATCTCTTTAAGAAATTGTTGTAATCAGTCAGATTTATAATAGAAATACATTAAATATTCAGTATTAGGAAATTAATTTGCTGAATTAGTCATACAAAGGTAACAATTATTTATGATCATTTAAATTTATTAAAAATACAGAATAACTAATATAGAATACATTTATATTAAAGCCCTAAAAAACTTAGACATGCAAATGTCCTTATTTAATTTGATCAAAAACACATATTTAAAGGCAGGCCTCTTATTTTTTTCAATAATGATACTCCATAATATTTCCATGTATAAATAGAATAAAACAAAGTTGCTTCCTTTCCCCATTACTTGGCATCTTTCTTGAAATGTTAGCTAGAGAAATAAGGAAAGGTCATATTATTGGCAAGATTAATTTTTAATTAATTTTCCACCTTCCAATCTTCACCCAAATTTATAGTAGTTATGTGTTAGACATAGAATAATTAGATAAGTGAATGATAGACATATGATAGATAATACATAAATAATATTTTATAGAGACAGATTAATTGATAATAGGTATAACATGAATTTATTAAGCATTTCCTGTGTTCCAGGGATTTTGTTAAGCACTGGGCATACTATGGCAATCAATCAAAGTAATTTCAGCCTTTAAAAACTTATAGTCTAATAAGGGATAACAATAAGAAGATCTGGAAAGTGAGTGGAGAAGTATGAGTATGAGTAGGATGTAAAGATGAATAGGAAGGACTTTTGAGGACTAGAGACAGACACATAAAGTCAAAGCTTGTCTTCAAAAACCAAGGGTAGTTCCCTGGGCTGAGTCCTATTTTCCCATCATGAGAGGGTAAATATGGTGGCCTGAATATATAAGCATAGAACGAATATGTCTGGAAAGTGTTGTGGAGACCTAGAAGTAATGAAAATAATGTCAAAGTTTGCTTGGGCTCAGAGTAATCCCAGGGGTGAATTCCATTTTTCACTGTTTAAGAGAAAATAATGGCCTCAGCAAAGATAATTATACGCAGATTGACATAAGATAACCAGGAAGTATTTAATTATTACTTGTTTCTGTTTATTTATTAAATATTTCTTTCTTAACACTAAGGAATGGTGATACCTAAAGTCTCACTTAACAACTCTCTACCACCAGCCTTCAAATACCTGCAGCATGAATAACAGCCAACTATCATACTTATTTCTTTATCCTTTTCTTTTGGATTAGAACCCCACTGGTACAGAAGTTCTATTTAAAGAACCTCAAATCCTGTATCTCAAAAAAGCAATAGACACTGATTCTACATAGCCAAGTAAAAGGAAAAAAGACACAAGGAAGAATTAAATGGGTTTCTAGAATGAAAAGGTATAGCATGACTGGAGGAAAATGGATCAGAACCAACTATCCTCTTAGAGCTTAGACAGAGGAGACTCAATAGAGGTGTATTGGAGCCAGCTCAAACTGGAGAGACAATTGTTAAATTGTCAGCAAAGACATTTTTACACCTTGGAAATCATGGTTTGATTTATTATTGTATTGAATATTTAGATTTGAGGAAGTGATGAAGAAATGTTCATGTTATAGAGTAAGCTTAAAGTGTATTTTCCTCATATTTATTTTTTATTTATTTTTGTGTCAAGGAAAATAACGAGACATTCTACCAAACTCTGTGGGATGCAGCTAAAGTAGTACTCAGGGGAAAATGTATATTCTTGAGTGCATGTATTAGCAAATTAGAGAGGGCAAAGATCAATGAATTGGGCATACAAATTAAAAAAACTAGAAAGGGAACAAATTAAAAATCCCCAGCTATATACCAAATTAGGAATTATAAAAATTAAAGGAGAAAGCAGTAAAATTAAAAGTAAAAGAACTATTGAATTAATAAATAAGACTAGAAGCTGGTACTTTGAAAAAACAAACAACATTGACAAAGTACTGGTCAATCTAAAAAAAAAAGGAAATAAGAAAACCAAATCATCAGTATCAAACATGAAAAGGGAAACCTCACCACTAATGAAGAGGAAATAAAGACAATCATTAAAAACAATTTTGGAGACTACCTTGAGGTTCCGGGTTAAGATGGCGGGAGAGCAAAAAGCAGCTGCTTGACCTCTCCTAACCCAAGCATATAGGACTCCTCAAGAAGACATAAAAACAAATCCAGAGGAAAGAAGGGACCCCACAACAGGGCGCAGCATCGAAGGTACGTGGAATTGGGACATTTCCATGCTATAAAGGGGAGAAACAGCTCTCACGAAAACACGAGCCGAGCAACCCCCTCCCCTACCCCATAGCACCTACAACACCAAAGCCAGCTCATAAGAGTCAGAGCAAGTTTGGGGCACCCATTAAGTCATTGGCAGCTCACCAGGGCTTGTTTCTGAGAGCAGCAAGACTTAAGACCCCCTAAGAGGCTAAAGAACTCATGGACTCTGAACACAGACCCTGAGCCCAGGCTCAGGCGAAGGGGCTGACACAGGTGTGGGCTAAGGCGAGGACTAAGGTGAGGACTAAGGCGAGGACAAAGGGGCAGATTCTGAGTGCAGGAGCGGACTTTGAGTGGGGACCCAGTGCAGAGAGGTGCTTGACTGCAGAAGCATCTCCCTGAGACTGTTAAAGGAGCTTCAGGCAGAAGAACAAGCAAGGAGACCACCAGGAGGCTTGTCCCAGAACAACTAGACTTGAGATCTCAGGAGTCTAAAGATCGCAGACAAATCCTGGCCGCGAGCATAAAGCTGAGAGGGCACTCAGCTTACAATGGCAAGCCAGAATCGTCAGGAAAACCAGAAGAGAAAGATGAAGAAGAAAAAACCTTGAAAACTTGACAACTTTTACACAGAAAAAATCCATACAACAGAGGAAACAGCAGAGGAGAGCAAACAAGTAACAATATCCAAACCTTCCGAAAATAATGAAAACTGGTCACAAGGTCTTCAAGAGTTCAAATCTGAGATGATGAGAAAGATGGAAGAGATCTGGCAAGAACATAACAGTTTAAAAGGCAGAAGAATTTCACAATTGGAAAGGGAGGCAAGTAAATCAAAGACCAGAAATGACCAGATTGAAAAGGAAAACCAAAAGATTGTAGCCAAAAACCAGTCTCTAAAGCCTAGAAATGGGCAATTAGAAAAAGATGCCCCCAAATCAAAAGCATTAATAAGCAAATTGGAGAACAAAATCAAATAGCTGGAAAACAGGTCAGACCAAACTGAAAAGGAAAATCAAAAGTTTATAGCAGAAAATCAGTCTCTAAAGACAAGAATTGGGCAAGTAGAAGCCAATGATCTATTAAGACAGAAAGAACAAATAAAAAAAGTCAAAAGACTGATAAAATAGAAGGAAACATGAAATATCTCAATGAGAAACTGACAGATCAAGAAAACAGGTCTAGAAGAGACAATCTGAAAATCATTGGTCTTCCTGAAAAAGCAGAAATTAATAGAAATTTTGACTCTGTACTAAAAGAAATTATTCAGCAAAATTGCCCTGAAGTTCTACAACAAGAGGGCAATATAGACATTGAAAGGATCCATAGATCAACCTCTACATTAGACCCTGAAAAGACAACCCCCAGGAAGATAATAGCCAAATTCAAGAACTTTCAAGTAAAAGAAAAAATTTTACAAGAAGCCAGAAACAGACAATTCAGATATCAAGGAGCACCAATCAGGATCACACAGGATCTGGCAGCCTCCACACTAAAAGACCGAAAGGCTTGGAATATGATATTCAGAAACGCAAGAGAACTGGGTCTACAACTAAGGATCATGTACCCATCAAAACTGACTATATTCTTCAAGGGGAAAGTTTGGGCATTCAACACAATAGAAAATTTCCAAGCATTTGCACAGAAAAGACCAGGACTAAATAGAAAGTTTTATACCCAACCACAAAAATCAAGAGAAACATGAAAAGGTAAATAAGAAACAGAAGGGAAATTAAGAAAACACATATTTTTTAAATTTGCCTCTTTAAGGGCTTCAATAAGATCTAATTATCTGTATTTCTATGTAGAGAAATGCTATGTATAATTCTCTGTAGTGAACTCTATTCACTACTATAGTATTCACTATTATAGTAATCAGAAGAATAATTCATAGGGAGAGGTTGAAATACTAAATGGTCTAAGATGATATGGGGGGGGAATGGGAAAGAGGGCGGTGAATAGTAGAGGACACCAAGAGAAACTTGAATGAATAAGAAAAATAGGATATTCTATTACACACAAAGAGGGCATGGGAAGGGGAGGGGATAAATACTATTATGAGAAGGAGAGGAAGAGAGCATTAAGAGGGAATAATCAAACCTTACTCTCAGTGTAATCAACCCAGAGAGGGAAGAGTAGCTTTATTATCCATTCAGATAAAAAACTCTATCTAACCCTACTGAGAAAGTCAGAAAGTCAGAAGGGACAAAACAAAGGGAACAGGGGAGTGGGGAGGTCAAAAAAGGGAGGGGAGAAGAAGGGGGAGGGAATTCATTAGGCCTTTAAAAAACAAAAAGAGGGGAATAACAAGGGAGGGGGCAGAAAGGGAAGTCAATCAAGGGAGGGGATAAGGGACACCTGCTCAAAGCAAACCACTGGTTTCAAAGAAAATATTGTAAGAAGAAGGGGTGGGTCTAGGGGAGGATACAAAAATGTCAGTGAATGCACAACTAATAATTATAACTCTGAATGTGAATGGGATGAACTCACTCATAAAATGGAAGCAAATAGCAGAGTGGATCAGAAACCAAAATCCTACCATATGTTGTCTACAAGAAACACATATGAGGCGGGTAGACACACACAAGTTTAAGGTTAAGGTCTTGAGCAAAATCTTTTGGGCATCAAATGAAAAAAAGAAGGCAGGAGTGGCTATTATGATCTCTGACAAAGCGAAAGTAAAAACAGATATGATCAAAAAAGACAAGGAAGGTCACTACATCCTGATTAAAGGCAGTATAAACAATGAGGAAATAACACTGCTCAATATATATGCACCAAGGGGTATAGCATCCAGATTCCTAAAGGAGAAAATGGCAGTGCTCAAGAAGGAAATAGATAGTAAAACCATACTAGTGGGAGATCTAAATATTCCTCTTTCAGATCTAGATAAATCAAACCAAAAAATAAATAAGAAAGAGGTAGAGAGGTGAATGAATTCCTAGAAAAATTAGATTTAATTGATATGTGGAGAAAAATGAATAGGGACAAAAAGGAATACACCTTCTTTTCAGCTGCACATGGTACATTCACAAAGATTGACCATGTAATAGGACATAGAATCATTGCAAACAAATGCAAAAGAGCAGATATAATAAATGTAACTTTCTCAGATCATAATGCAATAAAATAATAATTAGTAAGGGCACCTGGACAGGCAAATCAAGAAACAATTGGAAATTAAATAATATGATTCTCCAAAACCAGCTAGTCAAAGAAGAAATCATAGAAACAATCAACAATTTCATTGAAGAGAATGACAATGATGAGACATCCTACCAAACTCTGTGGGATGCAGCCAAGGCAGTACTTAGGGGGAAATTTATATCCTTGAGTGCATATATTAACAAATTAGGGAGGGCAGAGATTAATGAATTGGGCATGCAACTTAAAAAATTAGAAAGTGTGCAAATTAAAAATCCTCAGATGAAAACTAAATTAGAAATACTAAAAATCAAGGGAGAAATTAAAAAAAAAATCAAAAGTAAAAGAACTACTGAATTAATAAATAAGACTAGAAGCTGGTATTTTGAAAAAACAGATAAAATAGACAAAGTACTGGTCAATCTAATAAAAAAAGGAAAGAAGAAAACCAAATTGATAATATCAAAGATGAAAAGGGAGACCTCACCTCTAATGAAGGGGAAATTAAGGCAATCATTACAAACTATTTTGCCCAATTATATGGCAACAAATATAACAATTTAGGAGATATGGATGAATATCTACAAAAATATAAATTGCCTAGATTAACAGCAGAAGAAATAGAATACCTAAATAATCCCATATCAGAAAAAGAAATTGAACAAGCCATCAAAGAACTCCCTAAGAAAAAATTACCAGGATCTGATGGATTCACAAGTGAATTCTATCAGACATTCAAAGAGCAACTAATCCAAATACTATACAAATTATTTGATATGATAAGCAAAGAAGGAGTCCTACCAAATTCCTTTTATGACACAAATATGGTACTGATTCCAAAGCCAGGTAGACCAAAAACAGAGAAAGAAAACTATAGACCAATCTCCCTAATGAACATAGATGCAAAAATCTTAAATAGAATATTAGCAAAGAGACTCAAGCAAGTAATTAAGAAGATCATCCACCATGATCAGGGGGGATTTATACCAGGAATGCAAGGATGGTTCAACATTAAGAAAACCATTCACATGATTGACCATATCAACAGTCTAACAAACAAAAATCACATGATTATCTCAATAGATGCTGAAAAAGCCTTTGACAAAATACAGCATCCCTTCCTATTAAAAACATTGAAAAGTATAGGAATAGAAGGACCCTTCCTAAAAATAATAAACAGTATATACCTAAAACCATCAACAAACATCATATGCAATGGGGATAAATTAGAAGCCTTCCCAATAAGATCAGGAGTGAAATAAGGATGCCCATTATCACCTCTATTATTCAACATCGTACTAGAAACACTAGCAATAGCAATTAGAGAAGAAAAAGAAATTGAAGGTATCAGAATAGGCAATGAGGAGACTAAGCTATCACTCTTTGCAGATGATATGATGATCTACTTAAAAAATCCTAGAGAATCAACTAAGAAGCTGGTAGAAATAATCAACAACTTTAGCAAAGTTGCAGGATACAAAATAAATGCACATAAATCATCAGCATTACTATATATTTCCAACACATCACAGCAGCAAGAGGTAGAAAGAGAAACACCATTTAAAATCACCCAAGACAATATAAAATACTTGGGAATCTATCTACCAAAACAAACACAGCAATTATAC
>NW_025392659.1:0-2389 GCF_016433145.1 Gracilinanus agilis
TTGTGAAGCCCAGTGCTTGCCTGTATGGCACTTTGGGCAAATGCTAGGAGGAATTTTCTGTTTTCCTTTTGGACAGGACCTTTGAAAATGCCCTGTCCTGCCGCAAGTGAAACAAGGGCCTTTAGGTCGGTTAAGTTGTGCTGCCTGTATATTTTTATGTTCTAATGTGCCCGTGTCCTGGCAAACTCTCAGGAAATCTGGCACCAGACCTGTAGATTTAATGGGGGCCATTGCCTTCTTAGAGTCTGCATTAGAGTTTGTGAATGCAAGATCTTTCAGAAGTGTGTCTGCTGCCCCTTGGCTTGCTCTGTACATGCCAACTGCCTATCAAGGGCTTCAAATTCACCTTCTCCTATTCATTGATCTTATGAAATGTCAACTCCTGCTCTTCTATCTCTTCTATTAGCTTTCCCTGGTTCCTTAGATCAATCTTGAAACTTTAATCTCCAATTCAAATAATCACCACCATGAAGCATGGATTCTGCTAAGGTGTACCAGTCTTCCAGTGTAAGAAATTCTTGACTGATATTTTTGATTGGGGCCATGCTGAAGGGAGCTGGATTCCTATTCTGGACCAGGCTATCTGGGAGAGCTTTGAGTGTATGAAATTTAAAGATTTTTGTGCTCTGCCAATTGTTCCTCAGGTTTGTCAGGATTCTCTCTCAACAGAACTGGGCAGGCTAGAATTTCTGCCCTTCCTTCAGGTGGTGCACTGGCTATCACCTGTTAGACTGTGATAGTCCTATGAGCTCTAGGTGGAGGCTGGGGTGGAGGAGGGTGAGAAGGAGTAGGTGGAGTGAAGGAGGACTTAGTCTGGTCCTGAGCTCCAGTGTGAAGTGGGAGAGTAAGAGGAATTACCATCATATCATCTGCAAAGAATGATGGTTTAGTTTCCTCATTGCCTACCTTAATTTCTTTTTCTTCTTTAATTACTACTGCTAGTGTTTCTAGCAGAATATTAAATAATGGATGTGATACTAGGCATCCTTACTTTACTCCTGATCTTATTGGGAAAGCTTCAAACTTGTCCCCATTGCAGATTATACTTCCTGATAGTTTTAAATAAATATATATTGTTTATTATTTTGAGTAAGACCCCAGCAATTCTTATACATTCAAGTGTTTTCAGTAGGAATGGGTGTTGTACTTTGTCAAAGGCTTTTTGCATCTATTGAGATAATCATGTGATTTCTGTTGTTCTGGTTATTGAGAATGGTCAATTCTGTGGATGGTTTCCTTGCATTCCTGATATAAATCCCACCTGGTCATAGTGAATAATCCTTGTGATGACTTAGTGTAGTCACTTTGGTAATATTTCATTTAAGGTTTTTCATCTATGTTCATGAAGGAGATTGGTTTGTAGCTTTCTTTCTCTGTTTCTGGTGTGCCTGGCTTTGGAATGACTACCCTATTTGTGTCATGAAAAGAATTTGGTGAGACTCCTCCTTTGGTTATTTTGTCACATAATTTGTATAGTATTGAGGCTCAGCTCTAAATCTTGTGACTTTTGCTGGTTTAGGGGTCAATAACTTTAAAGGATGTGGCTGTGGACTTCACCGAGGAGGAGTGGTGCCTGTTGGACCCTTCTCAGAAAGAGCTGTACAGGGAGGTCATGCTGCAGAATGTGCAAAATCTAGCTTCTGGTACTCTCTATCCTTGCCTGTGCACTAAAGATTTTAGAAAGTATAAGTAACCAGTGTGAGAAGAAAGTGTCTGACCCATTTTCTAATGTTCAGCAACCTGCCCCAATGGCCCAGTTGAGGTCTGTTGACCATCCCGGGTCCTGAACGGCAGTCTTCCTCTCCAGTGCCAATCCAAGTTGGGCACCCAATGAAGCCATCCACCGACTTCACGAAGATTCCTAGTGGATAGGACACTCAGAAAGGGGGGCCAGGGACTGAGAGAAAATGGGTTACGGGTTAAGGACTCATGGAAAGAGAACATAAGGCCACTGGCATAAGCTAGTCAGTTAGCCAGTAAGCTCTGGTGGATAAGAGCTTAACCCTTCGCCAACATACTGCTATTTTATTGGGGTTACAAGAGTATAGGGGAAGGGGAAAAGGATCATTAGACAAGTGGTCCAGTACATTAATATTATGAGGTCATCATTATGAGATTCAAACTGGAGATACAAAGTATTGGACACTAAGACAATAGGTCCAGCTAAAGCCTAGATCAGGAGTTCATATGGCCCAAGGCATCAATGGCTGTTTGATATAGATGTTAATTGATTGTTTTACATAAATGAAGGAGACTGCAATAACTGGCCAGTCTTCAGGAGTGAAGCCTTAGGGAAAGGCTAGGAATTTGGGGAGGTTGAGGTTCAATTTAATTCAAGGTTTCAGAAATCAATCATAAGCAATACAAGAGTTAGTTTTTTGACCACCCT
>NW_025392660.1:0-4163 GCF_016433145.1 Gracilinanus agilis
AGAGAGGGGAGAAAAGGAGAAGATAAGAGACAAGCCAGGAGAAGGGAGAGACAGAGATGAAGAAGAAAGAGCAGAGGCAGAGTTAGAGGAGAAAGGACATGATATTTTAACCCTTGCCTTCCATTTTAGAATCAATACTATGTATTCGTTCAAAGGCAGAAGAGTGGTAAGGGCTAGGCGATGGAGGTTAAGTGACTTGCCCAGGATCATACAGCTAGGAAGTCTAAGGCCACATTTGAACCTAGGACTTCCTGTCTCTAGGCCTCACTCTCAATCGACTGAGCTACCCAGCTTCCCCCAAGAATGGAAATGTTGAAGACATGAGAAGGGAAACACAGAGGTAAAGGGGACAGAGTGGATACAGAGACAGGGAAGAAAAGAGGGAAATAAAAGATGATCCAGGGAAAGGAGAGACAGTAATAAAGAAGAGAGAGTAGAGGAAGAGAGAAGGCAAAGAAGATATAATACCAGGAAAAGGGAAAGAATTTTCAACTGACTCCCATTTTGAAAGGCAATTTCCATGTAGGGCATTGTGTGAGCCTGCAGCTGCTGAGCTAATGTCAAGTACAGGATGAGCAGTGAGACCTGGACATTGTTCTCCTTGGAATCATTCTCTGCCAGAGAATCCATGAAATGGAGCTGACCTCCTTTGTCCTTAGGGGCCTGACACCCTAACACTAGGAGGAGAGGGAGGGGGTCTCTTTTCCTTGCCTACAGTGAGTAAACTACTACCCACCATTCCTTGGCTAGGGAGGTCCCTACTTCTGCCACAGGTGACACTTGCTACCTCCTAAAGCAGGGGAACCATAAACAGGCTGTGCAGTCCTGCTCTGCCCAGCTGCCCTAGTGAGCCACTGCTGGTTAGCTCCCTAGGTTCTCTTTCTAGTGCCACCCTGGCCTCCTGGCCTCCCCCACCCCTCCTGGCACTCCCCACGCTGCTTATGGAAGAACCATGTTTGGTTTCTTTGAAAGGATTTACAAATCTTCCTTTTGAAGTTGACTGAGATGGTCTCAGCTGTCCTTACCACCCTCTCATACTGGAAGTGGTTCTCCTGGCATGTCCAGACTCACTGAACTTCCTCACTGTCCTCCTTCCAGCCTTACCTACCCAGTCCCAGTCAGTATAAATTGGGTCAGCACTCACACTTCTCATCTGCATGTGTCCAATCTGTGTTATACGTTCTCTGAAGGTATAATTCTTCCCAAAAGAGCATTTTTAACTCTGCACATTGGCACTAGACACACACAGGGTGACTCCTGTCTATAGGCAGAAATGAGTAATCACCTCCCCATTCTGAGGAGATGAGACTGTGCAGAATCCAGAAAAAATTGGGAAACCTAAATAATTCAAACAACAGGGATCAGGAAGGCCCTTCCCCTCTCTCCAAACTACCTCTTAACAAATGAAAAGAAGCTGTTCCTTTGAAGCCAGAACCTTGGACCAGGTGTTTGTGAGGAACTTGGGTTCATTGATCCCATCCAAGAGCAGGGCCCAAGGGAAAATCTGACTCTTTGGTGCTTCCTCTTTTCTTGTTCTCCTCAAGGGAAAGCTAGTCTGGTAATGTGTAGGAAGGGCCTGGAATCTTACAGTAGCATTAGACATTAGGATGCAAGATTTAAGGGTGGTGAGTCCTTATAGATCATTATACACATGGGGAAACCAAGTCTCAGGGAAGTGAAGTCACGTAAGTAGTTGTAGCAGAATAAGAGTCAGGAGTACCAAATGTGATGCTTCTTCCCCAAAAAACAATAGGGCTTCCAAGGTGAGGAGAGAGAGCCCAGATAGAGGATGAGTCTAGAATGTGTGAAGCCCCTGTGAGTGAGAGAATACCCCTAACCCTTTACACATGATTAGGTTTTTTTTTGTTTGTTTGTTTGTTTTAAACCCTTGTACTTCAGTGTATTGTCTCATAGGTGGAAGATTGGTAAGGGTGGGCAATGGGGGTCAAGTGACTTGCCCAGGGTCACACAGCTGGGAAGTGGCTGAGGCCGGGTTTGAACCTAGGACCTCCTGTCTCTAGGCCTGACTCTCACTCCACTGAGCTACCCAGCTGCCCCATATGATTAGGTTTTAATGTTAGTGATAGCTTTAAAATAATCATGCTCATAATTCTAAGATAATTAGTATACATTATAATTTTATAAGGCTTTTACATCTATATTTTAGTTAAGTTTTAAAAACGGCTTTAACTTGGACCTTAGAATCAGCCCCCTCCCTGCTGAGTTGAGTTCACGTATCAAGCACCCTTCCTTGTGGCCAGGTATGTGTCAGGAGCTTCAACCTCAAGTTTCAGAACCACATATGGGACTATATATCACCACCCATCCTTATCCAGAGTGGGCCCAGAAACACCCTTCCCCCCACCATTAACCATCAAGTGACTCTTAGGTAATGGCCAGAAGATCTCTCTCACCAAATAAGAGGCACTTCCTACATGTCTAACTTATGGACAAATATGGGTTGTTTCCTAGTTGAACTAACCAATGAGCATTGTTGCTGGGTGCCCTCTTCCTTTCAAGGGTATGGCTTTCTTACACATTTTTGTGTGCTTGTAAGGAAAACTTGTCTGTTACTTTGAGGATCTAAAACAGTGATTCGCAAAGTGGCTGCTACCACCCCCTGGTGGGTGCTGCAGCGATCCAGGGGTGCGATGATGGCCACAAGTATATTTATCTTTCCTATTAATTACTATTGAAATTTTTTTTTAACCCTTGTAGTTTGGTGTATTGTCTCATAGGTGGAAGATTGGTAAGGGTGTGCAATGGGGGTCAAGTGACTTGCCCAGGGTCACACAGCTGGGAAGTGGCTGAGGCCAGGTTTGATACTATTGAAATTTTTAAAAAAATTAATTTCCTGGGGTGTAAGTAATATTTTTTTTTCATTTTTTAGGAATGGGGGTGGTAGGCTAAAAGAGTTTTGGAACCACTGCTCTAAAAGAAGATTCCTTCCAGTGTGCTGGCTCTCCTGTTATTAAACAGGGCCCCAGCTTTGTTGGAGGACTTGGCGCTCTTCCAATAAAACCTAAATAATTACCTGGCTTGGTGAATTTGACTTCATTTATCTAAAATTATTATTCTCAAGAAAAATTTACAGCACGCCAAAGCTGAAGTAACTGGCAGCCAACAGGTATAGATACACACACGGACAGACGAATCTCTTGGCAGATGTTTCATTTAAGGAGGAGACTGGAGGAGGAGATGTTCTTAATGGCCATGGCATTCCCTGGATTTTGCCAGGCCCATTCTAGACCTTTAGTAATCCCAGGCCAATCAATGCCTTATGATGAGTTCCAGGGCCTGGGACCCAGAGAGTTGCTCAGGAATGACTGAAAAAGCTAAGTAGTTTGACTCCCATCTTCTCCTTCACCTATAGCTCAGGACCCTAATTTGTGTTCATGAAGAGATGAACAAAGAGAAATTCATGAGAGTAGAGACAGCCTCAAGGTCTCACTCACATTAACTGTAGACCCTTTATAGGCCTCTGTCTCATTTCCATCTCCTTACATTCTGGTCTCCTTATTCTCTGTCAGTTTTATTTCTTCATTAGGGCAGATGTCCTACAGTTTGGAAAAAGGAACCACGTCTCCTGTGAGTAGTGAGCCAAGGGCTATCCTGGATGCTGCCCCTTCCCTGGTACTGTCCTAGGAATGGCTGTGATAGGAAAAGGGCATTCATTCCTGGAATCCATGGTCTGCACTGAGGGAACATAGAGGAACACAGTAAGCTGTCTGTCCAATAAATATTATTCCATGACTGACCCAGGAGGTTACAGAGTCTCAGTGCTTCCAATATTGCCTTCTCATTTTATCCTAGTAAGGACTTTCAGAGAAGAGATATGACTGTTAGGAGATAAAATAATATCCAAGATAATTTAGGTGATCTGAAAGAATTTATGGTAGTATAAAACTATGGCTTAAGTCTTTACAATCTGTATTACAAGTGTTCTGAAATGGGAATAATCAGTGGATATATTTTAGTAGTAAACAAAAGCTTAGGCAAAAGTAGAATTCAAGGTGGAACTTTTGACAGGTATTCAGGAAATATATAAGAGCCTTCAGGCCCTCTCCATGTTGATTCCTACTCACCTGTCCAACCTTATATTTTTCCCTCTTAGTGAACTCTATATTAAAGTCAGTCTGATCAACTGCTCCCTCAACTAAATT
>NW_025392661.1:0-3629 GCF_016433145.1 Gracilinanus agilis
TGAGCCAATCTCTAGCTACTCCACCACCCCTCCTCTGGCTTGTGCTAACAAGCACTGAGCATTCATTGGACTTGCCTTCCTTGTAATCATCACCTCATTTCTTTGTGTGGAACAAACACCCTGGGAACCTGTGTTCTAGGTAAGCCAATCAATCCTGCAGCTGCAAAGACAGGCTCCTCTGGGGGCTTCAGGCTCGTCAGGAGAATCCCAGGCTAGAATAACGGGGGGGCGAGGCCCACGGCCCTCTCACTTGAGCAGACGCCATATGCAAGATTGGTAGGACCTGGACAGGATGAGTTCGAGGACCTGGAGATTCAGCCACAGGGAGAACAGGGGAAGTGGAGGCAGTAAGAATGCCAGCTGCTGTCCAGTTCTTGAAAGGCCCAAGTATGGGAGGAGGTTGAACTGGTTCTGCTTGGAGCCAGCAGGCACAATAAGAGTGACACATGGAAGACCCAAAGGACCACTTTGTCCCTCTGAGTAAGAAAATATTCTCCCCCCTTTCAACTTTCCCAAACTGGAATGGGCTCCCTTGGGCTGCAGAGAGTGGGAGGGGAGAAGGAGAGGGAAGAGATATTGAGCCCCAGGACAATCCTCCCCTCAGGGGAGAGGAAGACGTGCCATGAGCCCTCAAGTCCCTGCCATGTCTGCCAGGCTCTAGACTGACCTCTGCTCGTGTCCTTGGTCAGCCTGATCTAGGCTGTGCTTAGCGGATTAGACACGTGCAGGAAACCTTCCCCATCACAGATCAGTGATTTTCTCTTGCTGGTATGCTTGGCCTTTTCCCTCCTCAGGCTCCTGCTGTCCCCCATTGTCCCCCTTCCCCAGCTCTCTCCACTCCTTCAATAGTAACCTTCCTCTAAAGCTGGGCCCATAGGACCCCCCTCCTGAGGCCCTCCCCAATGCCCTCTATCACCCCACAAATTCCCTGCCCAGCCGTTGTGCCTCCATCAATAGGGGTGTTGTGATAAGGATTTTATTTAGTTTACTCTGTCTCATTAGGAGCAGGGTTTAGGTCAGAGAAAGGGTTTCTTACTTTTAAGGTGTCCCCTTTAAGAGAGAGGAACAGGGAGAGTTTGCTCCAGCCCTTTAAGGGAAAAGCATTAAACCCATTGAAGAAAGAATTCGGGGCTCCGTGTTCTCTGGCGGTCTGAGAGAGCCCGGGTAGTGGTTGGAGCTCTCTCGCTCTGACAGTTGGTGGTGATTGGAGTTAAAAGAAAACACTTGAGAACGTTAAGAAGAAAAGACTTACTCCCTTTAGTTAAGAGTCTAATTACTGAGGAGGCTTCCTTCTCAGTACTTCAAGGGAGATGGGTCTGTCTCTAAGGCCTGTCCCCCACAGGACGCTGAGCTTCAGAATTGTGTGTGTGTGTGTGTGTGTGTGTGTGTGTGTGTGTGAGAGAGAGAGAGAGAGAGAGAGAGAGAGAGAGAGAGAGAGAGAGAGATTGCTTTTGACTGACAGTCTCAGTTTCATATAGTAGTTTAAGAAGTCAAAAATTCAATTTTAGCTGAGGATTAAGTTAGTTAGGGAGATATTATTTAAGATAACCCTGTGTAGTTAAGTTAGGTGTACCTTGGTAGACAAAAAGAAGCTAAACAAAGCAGTTTAGATTTGGGGGAGGGGGGGTTAGTTAGACGTTTTAGAATAAGGTAAAGAGGTTTCATATCTTATTCCTATTACTATTTAATGGCTGGAGGCTGCCTCCTTGGTGCCTGGTGCCTGGATCCCTGAGCCTGGGGCACCCACTGAATGATGGGGCCCCCCCTCCTCCCCAGGGCCTCCCTGGGCTCTGCCCAGCCCTGCCAGGCCGCCCTTCCTCCCAGGCCCTCTCAGACTAAAGGAGGCTCAGGCACGGCTCCTCCGGGAACTTGAGGGGGCTGACCTTCCCCTGGCTGAGGGCCGCTCATGCCCCCTCCTTGGGATGAGGCCTGAGGCTCCCGGCTCCCCTGGCACAGATACTCTCTCCTGGGGCCTAGTCCAGGCCTCAAGACAGGCTGGCAGAGAGGATGCTAGACCACGAATGAGGCTTCACATCCCAGATGAGCCACTAAGTGGAGCTCCCTGACCTAGTGATTTGTCCAAAGGCAGGCCTGAAGGACCATCAGAGCTGGGACTCGAACCCCAGGCCACCAAGCCCAGACCCCTTAGGCTAATGCTCTGCTACCTCCAGGCCCAGCATGGCTCTCAGGCCTCCTCTGTCCCCTGCTGTCAGGGGCTCCAGGACTGCCCCTGGCCGTGACATGGATGGTGGAGGTGCCCTGAACCCCCCAAGACAAAATCGGGCCTTGGGCTGACCTCCCTGCCCTGCCTGCTCTGGGCTCAGGAAGCCTCCAGGCTCTGCCCCTTCCCCATGCCCACAAGGATACCTGGGCCAGCCACGACCTTTGCAGGGTCGGATCTCCTTCAGTCGCCATCAGGGGGCCAAGATGATCCTCCCCAAAAGAGAGGAGGAAGGACTCTGGACAAGGGGGTGCCGGGAGGTGGTGAGGCCATTTCTCCTGCTCTTGTCCCCTCCTAGCAAACCTTCCTGGAGAAGATGTGAGCAGGCGAGGTGGGCAGAGGGACCTCTCCAGGCTACCCATCCCGGCTCCACTGACTATCTGAGCTTGGCAACTGGGCTCAGGAAAGCTCTGGGGCCCTTCCATGGGGCACATCAGACCCTTGCCGGGCCTCCTCACTGGCCTCTCTGCTTCAGCATGGCTGGGGCTCCCCAAAGCTTGGCCGGGCCTCCAGAGATGACCCGTGTTATACTGAAACTCTGGGAGCTGGGAGTCCCACCCTTGATTGACAGGTGAAGACCGTTGGACATCAGAATGTTCCCAGAGGCCATGAGGACAGGGGAGAAAGCAGTTGGCCAAGGGGGTATAAATACTCTGGCAGCCCCTGACAGAGGGTTCTTTTCCTTTCCTTTGGACCTGGGATCTGTAGACCCTGGTCTATTGGGATCTGAGACTTGCTTGGCTCAACCTTGCAAGAACTCCTGTCTTGTAGCTCATTGACATTTACCAACCTGTATCCAGACCATGAATCCTCTTATTCTTCTGTTCCCTAGATATTTAGGAATTCAAACCATCCTTAGGCAGCTATGTATTCTGGGCCCAGGAGGGATCCGGGAAAGGGGAAGGAGAAGAAGAAGAGGGTGGAAAGGGGTGGTTCCTGAAGGCTGTAAAAGGCATAACATCTGGCAAGAAGAAGCTGAGAGACGTCATCCAACAGTTTGCTTGCTCTGGTTTGGCTGTGGCCAGGCTGAGCCAGAGGAGCTAGAACAAGCCAGAATCACTCACCTGCCTACAGTCCTGAGGGATTAATATTATCAAAAGATTAGTTTAGGGTTTTCCTATTCCTCTTCCCATTTCCTAATATTCCTTCCTTGCTAAATATTTATAAAACTCTTCAACTACCTTCCTGGAGTGGTTGTTTCATCACTTCTCTGGGAAGGGAGCAAATACAGTCAGATAAATGTGTCCAAGGCTAATAGAGCCCAATCTCCACCATTAATCAACTCCAGGTGGGACCTGAAGGGATACCCATCTACTAACCTGAAGGATCCTGCCTGGGCACTGTTATAAAGGAGGGAGGTGTTACATCATCTAGCTAGGTGGCAAGACTCACTAGCCACATATCTGAA
>NW_025392662.1:0-6458 GCF_016433145.1 Gracilinanus agilis
CCCTCTACTTTATCCTCAGCCATATCTGTCTGTGACCTTCTGGCAGTAGTTTTGTACATGAACACTCTTAATCTGTGTGAGCTTCATGCCTGGCATCAGGGATTTCCCCAAATGTCCATAATTTGGCCATGATAGTTTGGAAATACACACTGCGTATATTCCATTCCGTTGTCAGCTTCATCCATGAAGGGCAGGCAGGAAGGAATCTTATTGCCTAGCGCTGTGGAGAATCATGGGACATTTCAGAGCTGGAGCAGACTTTGGGGACCATCTAGTCCAAATCCCTGATGTCACAGGCTTTTGGTAAAGTGAGGAGCCTAAGGAAACAGGGCCCAAAAGTCAAGGGAATGCAGAGGCCATCGAAGAGGAAACTGAGGTCTGGGGAGGTAGAAGCACTTAGACAAGGTCACACAATAGCAAAGAGCCAGACCCAGATGTGAGCTAATTCCTTTGCCCTGGCAGTGACAATCTCTCCTAATTTATCTATGGGCTGGGTCAGACAAGCCTGGTGTTTTCAAAGTGGGGCCCATCTATACTTCTGGTTCATGTGTAACAGGGATTCTTTTTTTCCTTTTTAAACCCTTACCTTGTGTTTTAAAATCAATCCTGTGAATTGGTTCCAAGGCAGAAGGGTACTGAAGTCTAGACAATGGGGGTTAAATGACTTGCCCAGGGTCACATAGCTAGGAAATGTCTGAGGCCAGATTTGCACCCAGGACCTACCATCTCTAGATCTGATTCTCTATGCACTGAGCCACCCAGATGCCCCTCTGTACCAGGGATTCTTAAACTTCTTTGACAGATAGTATGGATTCCTTCACAAAAATGTTTTTAAATGCATAAAACAAAACACATGGGATTATAAACGATATCAACTTTATTGAAATAGTTACCCTCTAAAAAGAAATCAAAGCAGCTAAGTTCCCCCCAGACTCCAGGTCGAAGCCCTCCTTCTAGATTTCATCAGTTTCCCCCATTTGTAGATTTTTCTTGTGTGTTTTCCATGTAGATTTTGCCTCCTTCCTAAGATCACCTGCATGCTCCTAAAGGGCATAGATTAAATCCCAAATGCCTTTTGTGTATCCTGTACAGAGGCAGAGCCTGTTACCCAGTCAGAGACAGCACAGCCAGGTGGCATGGGGATGAGTGCCCAGCCTGGACCTCTCTCCTTTCCTTCTTTTGACCTCCCTGCTGTGAGATGGTGTCTAGAAAGAACTTTGCAAACCTTCAAAGCACTGTACAAATGTGTTTGGGAGACCAAACTGACTGTCAGGAAGTGGGGATTGGTGTAACCCCAGCTTGCCCTACCTCTACCTCTCCCGCTGCTCACAGGGCAAAGTCCTGGGTTCTGCCAAGCCTCCCTCCCCGAGACAGGATTGCCTCAGATGGCAACATTTTGGGCCAGCACGGCTTCTGGAGGGCTCCTCATTGCCTAAATGGCCGGCTTAGACTTTGAGTGGCTGGCTGCGTCTGGCCAGCATTCATCCTGCAAAAGAAAGAAGTGGCCAGACATCACAGACAAGCTTGGAGATTGTGTGTGTGTGTGTGTGTGTGTGTGTGTGTGTGTGTGTGTGTGTGTTTCCAGAGAAATCTGCTTGGGAAGACAATCCAGCCACCCCATAGCATGGACGGCCGGCTCCTGGCCATTGGGCAGTTTATTTGTGGCAGCTCCATTGAGGCTGCCATGTTTAGCCAAGGACATGAGGATTGCCTGTCCCAGAATGTGCATGACTAGAAGGACACCCCCAGACCTGCAGCCCCCAAAAGAGAGTATAACCTCCCATGGGACACTTCCATAGGCATTTTCATGGACTAGCTCAGTTCTCTGTTTGGGTTTTGGTGCATAAATGGTACAGAGGATTATGGGTGGAGGCCTGGAGAGTATCTGGGAGGTGAACCTTTTACAGATGAAACTCAAGCAGTGGTGGGAATGGCAAAGAGGTTCCTCCTCTCCAGATGCTGGCGCTCTGCCACCCCGCCTATCTTCCTCTAGTTTGCTTCTGGTTTCCAAATGAGGGATTCGTGACTTTTATTCCATGGCCTCAGTGTCCCCGGTCTCTGTTCTCCCATCCTCAGGATGCCACAGATGGCATCATCCAAGGGGATGTCATGGCAGCACGAAGGATTCTTTTCTAGGCGGGCAAAGCTGTGCGAGGTATCTCAGAGCAGGCCAGTAGTTTCTGTGCTTAGATCTCCAGCCATCAGTTTGAAAGGAAACCCTGCTGACACGGTGGATGCAGACAGCCTCAGATGTGTAGGGCAAAGATGAGCTCACAGGAAGTGCATGAACAGCAAGAGCCCATCTCATCGGCTGGCGAGCCAGCGCGAACATCCCTGGGACCTGGTCAAGTGCTGGGAAGGATGCAGAGTAGGCTGCCCTTGACCTTGAAGGATGCAGAATGGGCCGCCCTTGACCTTGAAGGATGCAGAGTGGGCCGCCCTTGACCTTGAAGGGCTGTGACAGCCCTTCAGTACTGGCTGCAGACATGGCGGGGAGCTGCTCCCTTCGCCCCCTGACCGCAGCAGGATTCTTTGGGTGATGTTTGCTTCATTGGTCATTTTCATGGAAGTTTGGAGGTTGCAGCCTACTGAAATATGGGTCTCTGCTCAGGCGCGAATGCAGTGGGGAGGAGCTCCGGGCCCTTTTCGATTGAGATTTATAGAAGGGAGAGGCCATCACTCACCAGCTGCCTGCTCACTTTGGGGGGGGGGGTCCTAAAGGACATCTCCCCCAGGCAGATTCTACCATGCACTTCCCATCCTGGGCGGCAAACAAGGGAGAACAGAAACGCATCCAAGAGGATAGATGGGGAGAAGGAGATAACATCTATTTTGAAAAAGTACTAGCCAATAAATTCAGGTGGGAGGATGTAAAACTGAATTATGGTATTAAGCAGGCAGAAATAATCTATAAAGGCATAATAAGGAAGCATATTTAGAGGTAATTGTGAACGACAACTTGGGCTCCGGAGGAGGGGATAACTTTAAAGAAAAGGCAAGTTGTTTGGGGCTCTAGGTGAAATGCATCATGGGATGGATGCGGATGGGAAATTGGCTGGAAAACTGACCCTTACTGCCCAGTTCTTTTCCCCTAAATGTCCCATCTTGCTTCCACATGCCAGCCTGGAATGCTCTGCCCTCTTGTCATCAGCTTTTTGTATCCTCGCCATCCTCTAACACCCTGTCTCAAGCCTTCTCCTCTTCTCTTGGCCCCTCTCCTCTCCTCTCCCCTCCCCTCTCCTGTCCTCTGTTCCCCATCTCTCTTCTCCCTTCCCTTCCCCCTCCATGTCTGTCCTCCCTCTCCCCTTTGCCCTCTCTCAGCTACCATCCCATTTATCATCCACATGGCTCGCTGACGCTGGTCCTACACGAGCACGTCCATCTTTCCTCTCTGCCCCCCTTCAGCGGCCGTGCAGGCTCCTTGAGGGCAGGGAGTCTGTCTGTCCATCGTGGCTCGGCGCCTCCGACACGCTGGCTGCTCAGCGGACAGGAAAGCAGCGCCGCATCCTATCACGGGGGCCGTGCAGGGAGCTGGCAAGGGCTCGGCTCGAGCAAGAAACCCTTCAAGCAGCCCCACGTGGTGGGTCAGCCCTGAACGCCCCGTCGGGGCCTGGTGGGGGTCCGGCCCTGGCTGGGATCCCTCCCGTGGAGGGGTCAGCAGAGCAGCTCAGCAGCAGAGGGGACGCCCCCAGCTGGCTGTGCGAGTTCATCGCTCGGTGCTGGCGCTGCCCACCTCCTTGCAGGGTCCCGACACATGTATGAGACACGCCTGAAAACTGAGATGGATTTTCACATGTGGCGGAGAGTCTCTGTCTAGTGACTGCAGAGCCTTTCTTGTCCCAGGGGGTCAACTGAGAGGCAGCTTTTGTTTAGTCACTGGCACCGCGCTAGGCACTGGGGGATAGAAATGAGCACAACCCCCCCCCCAGGAGCCCCCTCCTGCTTCTCTTCCTCCTTCTCCCCCTCCTCTTCCTCCTTTTCCTTCTATCAGTAAACATGCATTAAATACCGGCTGTGTTCCAGGAGCTGTGCTGAGCCTGGGGATACACACACATGCTCACACGCACACACACGCACACACATGTACACATGCACACACACGACACAAGCAATGCACACACATGCAACACAAGGACACTCATGCACACAACACACATGCACACGCACACACGAAACACAAGCAATGCACACATGCACACATATGCACATGCACACACACATGCATGATAGTACCCGTGAGAATCCCCAGCACCCACGCAGGCCTTTGGGCTTCCCGAGCTCGGTACACGGCGGCTCCTCGGGGTGTCTGACGGACTAGAGGAGGGGGCCGGCGGCAAACCCAGAACAAGGGTCCGGCGTGTTGGAGCGCCCGTCAGAAGGCCCGTTTCTGCCCCTCGTTCCTGGGTGCATTTGGCCCTTTCAGCCGCCCTCTTGAGGCTCCTCCTCGTCCCTGCCTGATCCCCCGAGCCTGGGACAGTCCCTGCGTTATGTGTGTGTACACTACATACGTGTACACATGCATACACACAGGACACACAATTTCAATAGACAAACGAGCGTGTGTGCGTGTGCGCGTGGCCAGGCCTCCCCCTGGAGTTGGGGGCATTTTCAGGCTTCCAGGATGCTTTCCTCACCACCGTGTGTCGGGAAATACAATAAACTGGAATGTGGAGATGGGACGAGGGCCAAAAAGGAGCTTGAGGGAGGGGAGATTCCTTTTTGGGGGGCAAATGGGGCCGTTTCCTGGCTCTGGTGGCTCTTCCCTCCATGCAGGCCCCCCCAGTTCTCCTCCGGTTCTGAGGACTGGAAGGTCCATCGTGGACGGCCTCCTGCTCTCCTCGCCATCCTCGCGTCTCCTCCTTGAGGGCAGGCACTGGGGGCCTTTGTGTGCCCCCCCACCTCCTCACACGTGTAACTCCGTGTTTGGGCCTTCCCTCGTCCCTCCACCTGAAGATGCTCGTCCTGGGCGGGAGGAGCCTCCCTTTGGGGCTGTCTTTCCCGCGCTGGCGCCGGGGGACCAGCAGCAGGGATGCCCCCCTTCACGGGCGCCGGAGGCAGGGCGGAAATCACGGCCTGGCACCTCCCTTGGGGGAACCTCCCGGCATCCCTGCTGCTCCCGCCGTGGGTCTGGGGGGGCCCTTCTGCCACGAGCTCACGATTTCCAAGGGGGCCCCTTTGACTCTTCCTCATCCCTTTCTTGAAGGCAAGGCAGGAAGGCGTCCCCGGCGTCCCTTCCTCGTTCTTCTTCTGGCTCCCATCGAGGCCACCGTTGGCAGGAGTGGGAGCGTCGTCTCCGGCTAACTCGAGCCCGAGACCTCCCGGAGGAGACTCTGGGCCACGTTCCCACCCTGGATCCTTGTTCCTTTGGGACGTGCCGTCCATGGGCCCTTCCCGTGCAGGGGGATCCGGGGATTCCTGGCGGCTGGGTAGAAGGCAGGGACTCCCCGCCGCTCCCGTCATTCTCGCCAGGCCTCCGCCGGCTCCTTCCTGGCTCGGGGAGGAAGTTCGCCTCTTCTAAGGGAGATTTGGAAGGCCGGCCGCCTAAGAGAGGGCACTTACTGGCCTCATGCTTGGGGGGGCTCTTTTAGGGGAGGCAGAAAAATCCGCGGCCTGCGAGAGGCCCGCCTCGGTTGGACAGCTCGTCAATAGAACAGGGGAGAGGATTGATCTTTTACTTATCGGGCAGAACATTCGATGGAAGGCAGAAAGTGCTCTGAAAAGGGCCTGTGGAACAGTTTGAAAATATTAATTAGTGTGTTGAAGCATTCTGCATAGCATATCATAGTCAAACTGCTCCAGGGGGTTGCTTGGAATGAATTATTAATATGAATTCCTCTCTCCCTTATGCTTCACACCCTGATTTTATGGGAGTTGGCGGAGGTTGGGGTGTCTGTTAGATTCATTTACTGCCTGCTTCGGAGAAGCGGCGAGCAGGTTCTGCCACAGGGTCACTCTTGTCGAGGGCCCCAAGTGTCTCAGAGAAGAGAAAATAGCCTAAAACATTCAAAACAAACAATCGGTGTGTGCGGGCCCATGTGCACCCGGGCAAAACAAACCCATCCATTAAATCGCCTCTCTGAGCGGGGTGAGGGGGCCGGGGGGGCCGGGGGGCCAGCACAAAGTCAAATGGAGATGGAGACCGGCACATTCCTAGGGTGTGAATTTCATGTGAGCTAAAGGGGAGGCGCCCAGACCCCCCCCCCCCCCCATCTCATTAGCTCCCTGCATTCTGGCTGCTTGGGAAGGAAAACACTGACTATCTTGTTCCTTTGTTGTACTAAATGTTATCTAAAGCTGTTTGGCACGGAAAGTAGGAGTTGCCTGACTTCCCAAGCTAGGATCAACACTGGAGAGAGACAGAGACAGAGACAGAGACAGAGACAGAGACAGAGAGAGAAGGAGGGAGGGAGAGAGACAGAGAGAGAGAGACAGAGAGAGAGAGACAGAGAGAGAGAGAG
>NW_025392663.1:0-8624 GCF_016433145.1 Gracilinanus agilis
AACGACAGTAACAAAAATGAAATTTGATTCTGTATTATGTGAATGATGATTCTGTATCCATTAAGCCCACCTTTGGCTTGAGAATCCAGCCCCCATTTAGAAAGATTGTAGCTGAAGGACTTTAACTCTTTAAGAGGTGTTTGTTTTTCGGGAGCAATCAGCGCGATGTATTGTTTTTCAGAGTATCCTTCTGTCTGAAGAGGAGGAACTCCTGACCCAAGTAGACATCCAAGGGAGCATCGATAAAGTCAACAGTAAGTGATGCCGTTTTGTGAAGGAAGTGCCTTCTATTTGCTAGGCGCTAGCCTGAAGTAGAGGAAAGGGGAAAACAGATGTCTTCCCAATTGTATTTTTCAATGAAAAATAATAGAGAAAAGGCTCCTCTTGCTAATGAGAGTAGAGGGTTGTCTGGCCATTTTTATCCGTTAAGCTTTTCGGGCTCCGTAGAGTTTTTTGGCTCCTCCACTTTTAAAGACCCTCGCTAGTCAATACAATCTCACACCACTTGTACTTGCGAATACGTAGACAGAGACTTTGAATTTTGTTGTGGTTGCTACCAATTTTTTTATTCTGAATCTTTCCGTTGACTCCATGATTCAAGCTTAATTATTGTTTGGGTTTTTTTTTTTCTAAATATGTCCGGGCTTTGAATTTTTCTTGGATTTCTCTTTGTTTTACTATTTTGAATCTTTTGACGTCATGATTCAAACTTAAATCATTTTGGGATGGAGAAAGAGCCTACAGATCCTTGCTCCGTTTCATGTCATGGTGTTCTACTGGGAAAGTGAGAGCCGTTCCTTTGCTTGGTTTAGCTCCTGCCTCCCCACCCCAAAAAGTTCAGAGTGTGTAAAAATTGTTTTCTTTCAGCCAGCATGGCTTTAGTCCAAGTGAGTGTGAGACAATTGACAGGCAAGGGGAAGGTGTGCTCGTGCCAGGTTTGCATCCTTCAGTTCTGAACCCTTCTAGATTTATTTGTGCAGCTAAATTGCTGATGGTACCTAAAGAGTGGTGTGACTCTAAGGAACATCAAACTCAGTGAGTTGAAATAAGCATGCTCTAGTTTGGATGTGTCTTCCTGCATTTTTTCCCCCTGTGAATATTCCTTTGGTAAGCTAAAAGGGCATGTGGCAAAAGCTGATCTAGGATTCCTGTTGACAATTAATGAGACCACCTTCCATTTCTCTCAACGCATGGTATGGTCTCGCCACTAAGAAGCTAGGCTGGTTCTCCCTCTGAGCGTAAGAGTAGTGATCTGTAATTCAAATCCGGGAGAGATACAACGGGAAACAACACCAATGACACAAAGTGAGATTCTGACTGCCATGGCATGCTTGTCCTTCCAGGGCTTTCCGCTATCGAAGAAATCAATGCTGTGATTCGAGAAGGTCATCCCAGTGACACCATGACTGCACTCATGAAACCTGAGGCCCAGCTCCCTCCCGTTCTTCCATTCGCTGCCGTTATGTATCAGAATGAGCTGTTCAACCTTCAGAAAGAGAATTCTCTGGTAAGTCCAGTAGGACTCTGGCTTGATGAATGTCTCAGAGTGGAGTATTTGGTTAGAGGGGCAGAATAATCTTGAAAAGGAGGTGTTGCTCTACGATCTTTTTGCATGATCTCAGAATGGGAAGAAACCTCGAGGGCCATTCAGGCCATTCATAGAATTTGCTTGCTCTTCGCTTAAAGTAGCGATTCCCTAGAAAGCAAGCATAGGCACTGCGTTGACTGGACCCAATGACAGGCGGTGCCTTGGCGGGAGCATTGGACCAGGCGGGAGGCATGCAGACTTCGGTTCCAGTGTGGCCTCAGACCCTGGGTAGCTGGGTGATCCTGAGCAAGGCCCTTAAGCCCAATGGCCTAGCCCTTACTATTTTTCTGCTTTGGAAGAACTACTTAACTTGGATTCTGTATGATTAAAATTAATATGCCAAAACTCCAAGTCTTATATTTTATAAGATTTCGTAATAAGCACTTGAAGTAGAGGAAAGTAAAAACCGTGAGTAAAGAGCAGTTTCCCGGAATATGAAAGGTGTCGAAGAGACAGTGAGACAGAGAGAGAGGGAGAGGGAGAGACAGAGAGAGAGAGAGAGTGAGAGAGAGAGAGCAGAAAGGTAGGGAAGGAGGTACAGAAACTTTATCTACAAAAAGTAAGGACGTGAGTTGGGGATGAATGAAGAATGCTGGGCAATGTAATTGAAGGGTGCAAAATTCTAATTACACAAGACTGAAAGTAAGGGATTAAAAAGATAGACGGAGGTGGAACAGTTAAGCAAGTAGAAGGAAAACCGGCCATGAAACGTTAAGGCTGTGTGACCTTGCTTAAGTTTCTTAGGCCCCGTTGCCTCGCCCTTACCATTCTTTTACCTTGGAACCCATACACAGTCTTGATTTTAAAAGAGAAGGTAAGGGATTAAGAAAAAAAAAAAAAAAAGCATGTTTCTAAAACTTAAAGCAGTATGTCTGACATAATATCAGTGCTCCGTGTGGCATTATCCGTTGTGGCCCTCATAATCAGCTTGTAGAAAGGTCAGCTCTTGGTATTTTCATGGAGCACACTGTTTTTCATTGTTATCCATCCTTGTTCTTTTCCTTATCCACTGTTGCTCCTATGCGTTTGGTTTTCTCGAGATTTGACCACGGCACCCTTGGCAGAAATGTGATTAATGAAGGTTTTTTGTTTTTGTTTCTCGTGAACTGTTTTTGATTTTTGTTTTCCTTTTAAATGATACTTTGTGTAGTGCTGGGAAAATTCTCCTCACCAACATATGTCTTCCTACAGCACTACCTTTCCCCCGAGGAGGTGTCCACAACTGTCGAGATGGTGTCAGGTGTTGCTTTGCTTAACCAAGCTTTGGAAACTGAGGACCTTTTGTTGACACAGGAGCGTCTCAGAAATCCTTCAGTAGATTTCCATAACCTGCATGAAGACCACCTGGAACGGTAAGGGATCCTTCATTCCTTTCAGCTCTTTGTAAATGGTAGAGGTGAGATTCTGGCATCGTTTCCTTCCTGGGACCTCCACACTCAAGGATGCAGTCCTTCCTGTTAAGCCCCTTTTGAAATGTTTTGTTTCCTGATCTTACATCTTCCACGTGGTCATGAAGTGCTAAGAATGCTCATGTAGGTTGTCTTTACCGTATTTCCTTTTTCGGAAACGTGGACGTGTTTTCCATTCAACTGTGTGTGATGGAAGGAAAGATGCCACCTCGTCATATGCATGTCACATCCTTTCAAGTCAAGGTGCTAGCGGGGGCCTTCTGTCAATTAGGGTGAGGAGGAGGGTCATGTAACAGGCTCAGGAAGAAGTCAGCAGGACCTGCATTTGAGTCCTGGTGTCGCCTGGGTGAGCCAGACCAAGTTGAGCTCTCAGGGTCTAAGGTAACTCTCCGCACTGGTAGATCTGATCACCTTCACCCACCCTGATGGCATTCACCATCCGGCTGTCCCATACGCTGCTCTCAAAGGGCAAGAAGCAGACCTTCAAAGGAACAGGTTTCCTTTTTCTTTTACCTTGGGACACACTAGAACAGGGTCCTAGATATCAGATCCACATCCTCAGCCTCTATCCCTTTCATTTGGTGCTCACAGAAAGCACTCCTGGACAGCAAGGACTCAAGAGGCCTTACTGCGTGATGGATGGATGTTCTAAACCCAAGTGAAAAGTTTGAGAATCAATCCTGAGTCAGGGAGAGAGCAACCCAGGACACTTTTCAGTGACATTGTGCAGGCTTTTCATCATTTATGTTGGTGACCTCCAGAGGGGAGATATTGCCTTACGTCACCCAGTTTTGAAATTTGGTGAAATTCCCCACCTCACCAGTCCTCCCAGCCCCCCAACCCACCAGCCCCCAGGTGAGCATATAGGCTGGATGTAGAGAGGATAGATAGATATGTTAGAGGACAGCTAACTCGGCCACGTCTTTAACAGAGAAGGAAACTCAGGCTTAGGTAGGTTTATTGGCTTTGCCTGTGGTCCCATGGACAGTAATTCTTAGAGTAAAAAAAATTAAAAACAAACAACAAAAAACAAAAAACCTTTACCTTACATCTAAGGATCCGTAATCATCCTTTGGTTCTGATTCAATAGAGCAGTAAGAGAATGCAGGTGAAGTGACTTGTCCAGGCTTAGGCAGCTAGGAAGTGTCTGGGGTCATGTTTGAATCCAAGACCTCTTCCCCTCTCTTAGCCTGGCTCTCAATCCACGGAGCCACCAAGTTGTCTCCTGGGTAAGGATTTTAAATTTAATTGAAAAAAATAAAAACAATTTAAAAGTCAGCTCTTCTGACTGCAAATCCCCCAGGCATAATATGGAAACAAACTGTGCAGAAGAGAACCATGGCTTTGTGACTTGGATGGAGATAATCATTTCAGGCATGAGACCATTTTTGCCCTCATGGCCTTTATAGTCTAGGAGAGGGATTTGTGATGTATGTGCACTTGTAGAGAAAGATATACTGTGTTTCAATTTTCCAATCTTGTGAATTCTGCATTCCCAGCATTTCTTAGATCTACAGTCCATCAATATGGCGACCAGGGAAACCAGCCCTTCATCAGCTCTCACTTAGACAAAAGCAATAAATTCTTTTTCCTTTTTTTTTAATCCCTCCTCTTCTGTCAGTTCTAGAGCAGAAGAACAACAAGGGCTGGGCAAGTGGGGCTGTGATTTAGGTAGGTTCACGGAGCGAGGAAGGGTCCGCAGCTCCTCCTACCCTTTTGTTTGCCTTGAGGGTAGGACAGCTACATGAGACCTTCCTTCCCTGAGCCTTCCATCTTCAGTATGCCCCCACCTGGAAGTCATTTTATGTATACTCTAAATGTTCACCCATCTCTGTGTAACCCCTCATAAGGTGAGGGTTCCTGGTGGCTAGAGGGCATTTGGTTTTGTCTTGGTGTCCTCAAGACCCTCCAGTCCCCAAAAGGCTCTTGACTTTACCACGGAAATCATTTTCTACATGCTTATATAGTGAATTTCACTGAAGGGCTACACAGCATGCTGCCTCCCTTTTCTCATATCGCTCTGTTTCCAATATCTAGCTGTGAGAGTGTCTGTCCTGTTTAGTCAGTAGTGTAAGAAGTCAACTGAAAAGGAAAATTACGGTTAATCGATGTCTGGTGACTTTTGTCTACCCCAGGTATGCTAGCAGGCTCGTGTCCCTCAAGAGCCAAGCCTCATCTCAAGGACAAGAACACTTGAGCCGGGATGAAATCCAAAACGAAATTGATGAGGTCAATTTGGAGATTCAAGAAGTAGACGAAAGTAAGTGCAATCAAAGTTTGGTTTTGCAGAATGGTTGAGAATGTTGGTATTCTGGATAATTGAAGGTTTGCCTGTTACCCAGTGGTTTTGACTCGGTGATTCATTGCAGCCCTTTTGGGGGAAGAATTGGTTCTAATATTCATTACATGATTTTCGTCTCAGTCAATGGAAAGAGAAAGAAAGACAAGTATTGTTTCCAAGCGAGAGGAGAGGGAAGGGCTGGGCAAGTGGAGTTTTTCAATGAGTTTGGCAGGGTCCCTGGGTTAGGAGAGGATGTGAGGCCAGACCTGAATGCAGGGCTTCTCAACTCCAGGTTCGGCACTCTTATCCTCAGCCACACCTCCCTTCCCTTCTGGATGATTTCTGAAGATGCCTTTTCCATGGCAACGAATACAACTTAAGAGTTTCTCGACTGTAGAGCTCTGATCATCATTATGAGAGAAATGTAAAGGATATGGGATATTGGGCTAAACCTTTAGTCAGCCAAGGGAAGATTGTCGAATAATCAGAACATCTCTGATGTGTGTCTCAGTGTAGGAAGTGCTTAATCCAGAACCTGATGAGATCTATGAGGCTGGGCCAATGATTTTGCCTCTGCCTCAGTTTCCTCAACCCCAATATGGGGGAAATAATAGTACCTAGCTCTCAGGGTTGTTGTAAGGATCAAAGGAGATGATATTTAAGAAGCTCTTGGCACACAGTGTCTGTCATGTAGTGGGTGCCGAATTCATCCTTGTTCCCTTTCCTTGAATAAGTGGCTGATACTGTCTTAGATTCCTGTGAGTATCAAAATGGATAAAGATCCAGAGTCTTAATTTCTAGTGCCAGCTATGCCACTAAAGCCTTTGGGACTGTTGGAAAAAAATCATTTGTACTTAATCTGTATAATGAGGATCTTGTAGGAGATAACCTCTAAGCTCCTCTGTGGGATATTTCAAGGTTTATTTATTTATTTTTTTTATATTTGCTGCCCCCACCTGTCATCGTTGTTATCATGCCTGCCTTGGTGTTGTCACCTTCTTTGACTTGTCAGCTGTAACTCATCTTAAATTCTTTGAAGTCGTATAGGTTATGTGGCATCTTTTCCCGCTTTTTGTTTGATGCTTTTGGCATTGTTTTCTTGGCGGAATTCAGTGTTACTCGATTTTTAAGGCTGGTTGGACTTCTCATGTTTTGAATTTCCCAAGATAGAAATGCAAAAACGCGTGCACACGCGCACACAGAGACACAAAGACACACACACACACACACACACACAGACACACACACCCACAGACACACACCCACACCCACATTGAAAGCAAAATGATCGTCCTTTCTTTTCCTCGAGGCAATAATTTAAGGTTAATCATGACAGACTTTTATCATGACAAAATCCGTCTTACTGGCTTTTGTTGCTTAAAAGAAATGCCTGGTATTCCTCTCCCCTGTACAGTGCATGCTGCCGTCATTGCAATTATTGAAGCTGTGAAGAAGGGCATCGCAGAGGAGACTCTTATAACTCTGAAGGATCCAAAAGCCGTTTTAACCTCTGTGGATGATAGGCTGGCCGACAATTACCAAAAGGAACTTTGGGAAGCCAAGCAGAAAAAGGAAGAGGAGGTACTTCAATAGATGATGCGTAAATGTAAAACTCGGGTAACTGTGTTTCCTGGGTGTTGGAAATAGAGTAACAGAGTTGTCAGCTGATAAAAAGTGACTACTAGGGAGATATTTGCAGCATTACCTATTAATGAGAAAGAAGGCAGGGCAGGGACAAAAGAATGTCACGTGGCCAGAAGTTTCAGCCAGGGTTCATACATTTCCCCACAAAGCAGCTGTATTCACAACTTGATGCCTCCCATGGTCAGTTTTTTCTAGTCTAGATTCATCAGGCTGATAAAAGTTTCAGCTCTGCATAATAAGCACAGTCTTTAAGCTCTGAGATGAGGAATCAAAGAGGAAATGTGTAGCTCCCAGGAGAGCTTTTTCTCCAAGTTGTGTGGGAAGAGTAGCAAAACCCCTCCACTGTCTTTGCCAACAAGCTCCCCAATAGAATCGTGAAGAATTAGACACGACAAAGAAGTGAACGACAAAATGAATGTGGTTTTACAAGTATTCAACGACAGTAACAAAAATGAAATTTGATTCTGTATTATGTGAATGATGATTCTGTATCCATTAAGCCCACCTTTGGCTTGAGAATCCAGCCCCCATTTAGAAAGATTGTAGCTGAAGGACTTTAACTCTTTAAGAGGTGTTTGTTTTTCGGGAGCAATCAGCGCGATGTATTGTTTTTCAGAGTATCCTTCTGTCTGAAGAGGAGGAACTCCTGACCCAAGTAGACATCCAAGGGAGCATCGATAAAGTCAACAGTAAGTGATGCCGTTTTGTGAAGGAAGTGCCTTCTATTTGCTAGGCGCTAGCCTGAAGTAGAGGAAAGGGGAAAACAGATGTCTTCCCAATTGTATTTTTCAATGAAAAATAATAGAGAAAAGGCTCCTCTTGCTAATGAGAGTAGAGGGTTGTCTGGCCATTTTTATCCGTTAAGCTTTTCGGGCTCCGTAGAGTTTTTTGGCTCCTCCACTTTTAAAGACCCTCGCTAGTCAATACAATCTCACACCACTTGTACTTGCGAATACGTAGACAGAGACTTTGAATTTTGTTGTGGTTGCTACCAATTTTTTTATTCTGAATCTTTCCGTTGACTCCATGATTCAAGCTTAATTATTGTTTGGGTTTTTTTTTTTCTAAATATGTCCGGGCTTTGAATTTTTCTTGGATTTCTCTTTGTTTTACTATTTTGAATCTTTTGACGTCATGATTCAAACTTAAATCATTTTGGGATGGAGAAAGAGCCTACAGATCCTTGCTCCGTTTCATGTCATGGTGTTCTACTGGGAAAGTGAGAGCCGTTCCTTTGCTTGGTTTAGCTCCTGCCTCCCCACCCCAAAAAGTTCAGAGTGTGTAAAAATTGTTTTCTTTCAGCCAGCATGGCTTTAGTCCAAGTGAGTGTGAGACAATTGACAGGCAAGGGGAAGGTGTGCTCGTGCCAGGTTTGCATCCTTCAGTTCTGAACCCTTCTAGATTTATTTGTGCAGCTAAATTGCTGATGGTACCTAAAGAGTGGTGTGACTCTAAGGAACATCAAACTCAGTGAGTTGAAATAAGCATGCTCTAGTTTGGATGTGTCTTCCTGCATTTTTTCCCCCTGTGAATATTCCTTTGGTAAGCTAAAAGGGCATGTGGCAAAAGCTGATCTAGGATTCCTGTTGACAATTAATGAGACCACCTTCCATTTCTCTCAACGCATGGTATGGTCTCGCCACTAAGAAGCTAGGCTGGTTCTCCCTCTGAGCGTAAGAGTAGTGATCTGTAATTCAAATCC
>NW_025392664.1:0-7961 GCF_016433145.1 Gracilinanus agilis
CCTACCTTATGTTTTTTACAACAAACACATTTGGGGCAAGTAGACATTCACAGAGTAAAAGTAAGAGGCTGCAAAAGAATCTACTGGGCTTCAACTGAGACGAAAAAGTGGCTGTAGTAATCACAATCTCAGACAAAGCTAAAGAAAAATGTATCTGATTAAAATAGTTATGGAAGGTAATCATGTCTTGATAAAATAATGATAAAATAATATCAGTACTTAATATATATGCACTAAATGATATAGCCTTCTGATTCTTAAAGGAGAAACTAAAGGAGATTAAGGAGGAAATACTAAAACTATACTATTGGGGGAACTTCAACCTTCCTCTCTCAAAAGGAGATGAATTTCACCCCAAAAAATTAATTTGAGAAATAATAAAAGTGAATGAAAATTCTTAAAAGTTTGATTGAAGTGATATCCAGAGATGACTGAACAGGGATTTCTTCAGTAGCACATAGTATATATAAAAAATTGACCATGAATTTGGTATAAAACCTTCACAATGAAATGCAGAAAGGCAGAAAATATAAATGAAACTTTTTCAGATCATGATACAATAAAAATTATAAACAATAAGCGTTCATGGAAAAGCAAATTAAAAATAATTAGAAAAGAAATAGTCTCATTATTCAGAATGTGTAGGTAAATGAACAAATCATAGAAACAATCAGTGAAGAGAAAATACATGAATGTTCATGGAATACAGATAAAGCAGTATTCAGGAAACTATTCATATAGAGAAAAGCAGATTACTCAATCGGGCATACAATTAATAGAAAAAGAACAAGGGGGCAGCTAGATGGCTCAGTGGATTGAGAGCCAGGCCTAGAGACAGGAGTTCCAGGTTTCAAATCGGGCCTCAGACACTTCCTAGCTGTGTGACCACGGGCAAATCACTTAACCACCATTGCCTAGCCCTGTAACAAATACAATTTATGGGGGCAGCTGGGTAGCTTAGTGGATTGAGAGTCAGGTCTAGAGACGTGAGGTCCTAGGTTCAAATCCTGCCTCAGACACTTCCCAGCTGTGTGATCCTGGGCAAGTCACGTGACCCCCATTGCCTACCCTTACCACTCTTCCACCTATAAGTCAATGCACAGAAATTAAGGGTTTAAAAAAATTAAAGAAAAGAAAGAAAGAAAAAGAACAGATTAAAAATTCCAAATTGAAGACTAAATTTAAAATCCCAAAAATCAAAAGAAGAAATTAATAAATTTGAAATTTAAAAAACAATTGAACTAAAAAAACAAGAATAGGAGCAGGTTGTATGGAGGAAAACAAATAAAATGGGTTACTTTTGGTTAATTTGGTTAAAAAAGGAAAGAAGGGAAACAAATCACAAAATGAAAAGGATGATTTCATCTCAAAAGAAGAGGAAATTAAAGCAAGCATCAGAAGCTATATTGCTAAATTATACGAAAAAACAATCTGACAATTATGGTGAAATGGATCAACATTTACAAAAATGAAAGTTTTTAAGATTAACAAAAGAGGACATAAAATACTTAAATAATCCTATTTCAGAAAATAACTTTTAAAAGCCATCGAGGAACTCCCTAAGAAAAAATTTCCAGGTCCAAATCAATTCACAAGTGAATTCTATCGACTATTTAAAGAACAATTAATCCCAATATTATACAAACTCTATGGCAAAATTAGGGGGGAAATGGTCCTATAAAATTCTTTTCATGAGAGTGTCGACATGGAATCTAGAGTTCTCAAACTTGTAGCTTAGTGAGGTATGATGAACCCCTAGTTTAGAAATAGTTTGTGGGTTGGAGACCCCCAAAGCTTGTGCTTGTTCCCTGTTCCCGTGAGAATCCACTCTGAAGGGAATCTCAGGCTAGAAGTTGCAGACTGAATAATGGACCCCAGGGTAAATCTAAATACCTTTGTCCTAGGTAGTCTTTCCCATAGTATCAAAGACCCTTCCCAGGAAGACTACCTGGGCAGGGACCATTCCTTTAGTATCCATTGTGTAAGCAGTCCCTTTCCCTTACAACCTAGCCTCAAGCTATGATCCCTTTCTCTAGCTTGATTGTATCCTGTCAGTATGTCAATCATCTCCCAGCCCCTAGATCTTCCCAAATGGTATGTAAGTTCCCCAATTTCCTTTGTTCCTGGGAGTCCTCATCTAGCATGGTAGCACTCCCAGGGGGATCAGGAAGCAGAGGGAAGCAGTGTTCATTTAGACTCTGCACAAGGCGCAGCTCTGCAAAAGAGGCCAGGTAGCCCTCATCCCCCTTTCCCTTGATTAAAGAGTGGTTTTATGACTATTTAATAGTTCTGCATTTTTTCTAAGTTAACAAGAGAAATATGTTGCTGATACCAAAGCCTCAAAGACCAAAAACATAGAGAGGAAATTACAGGCAAGTTTTCCTAATGAATACTGATGAAAAAAAACCTTAAATAAAATGCTAGCAATGTCACTACAGCAATATAAGAAAAGGATTAATCGCTATAACCTGGTGCAATTTATACTAATGTGTAATTTGAAATTATTGTAAGCCCTGGAAGACTTCCTCTCCCAGGACTCTCTCTGCTACAACTTCCTTTGGGCAGGTGTCAGAGAAAGTATAAAAGGGAAAGTTTGGTTCCTTTTCACTCTCTCCACCCTGAGCTCTGCTCTCTCTGAACTTTGGAGCTGGCTGGGCTCTCTTGAAGTGCTGGCTCTCTCTACACTGAATGGTGCAGATCTCTCTCTTGCTGCCTTTTCCCCTTTCTTCCTACTTCCTAGATTTCTAATTAAAATAAAACCTAGCTATTCAAACCCTAAAGTTGCTCTCTGGTCATTTATTAGTGTCTCTGGTCAATCCAAGCCCCATAATCCCCCATGCTAGGGACTGCTACCTTCCTTTCCCTTCCACTACCTTCCTCTCTCCTTTCTTCCATCCATCCTATATTCCTCCCTTCCTCCCTTCACTGTCACTACACACTAACAACATTGAGGCACCACTTCATACCTAGCAGACTGTCCATTATGGCAGCAAAGGAAAGTGATGAAAGTTGGAAGAGTTGTGAAAAAATTTGAGACAATAATACACTGCTGGTGGAGTTCTGAATTCGTCCAACCATTCTGGAGGGCAATTCTGAATGATGTGCAAATGGCTTTAAAAGAATGCCTCCTCTTTAATCCAGCCATACCACTGCTGAGTTTATATCCCAAAGGGATAATATGGAGAAATACTTGTACAAAAATCTTTATAGCTCTGTTTTTGTGGTGGCAAAAAATTGGAAAATGAGGGAGTGTCCATGGATTAGGGAATGACTGAACAAATTATGATATCTGATGGTGATGGAATACTATTGTACTGAAAGGCATAAAGAACTGGAGGATTTCTGTGAACTGGAAAGACCACCAGGAATTGATGCAGAGCAAAAGGAGCAGAAAAGGAACATTATACACAGAGACTGATATATTATGGCACAGTAGAATGTAATAGACTTCTCTACTAGCAGCAATGCAAAGACCCAGAACAATCCTGAGTAACTCATGAGAAAGAACACTATCCACATCCAGAGAAAGAACTGTGGGAATAGAAATGTAGAAGAAAAACACATGATACATCACATGGCTCAAGGGGCATGTGATGTGTGTTTGGTGTTAAAAGTTCACTCTATTGCAAAGATGAATAACACGGAAATAGGTTTTTAACAGTGATACATGTATAACCCAGTGGAATTTCTTGTCAGCTCCAGGAACAGGGAGGAAAGAGGGATGGGACCAATCATAATTCATATAAACATGGAAAAAATTAAAATTTTTGAAAATTTTTATTTAACATTTTTTATTTTAAATTTTTAATGAATAAAATTTAAAAATAAATAAATAATTTAATTCCTATTCCGTCACTCTGTTCCTCTTCTGTTATATTTTAGCTAACATTGATCCATCTAACTACAATTTTCAGATATATTGGCAAATAATTGAGCAATATAGCTCCTAACAATTTTTAAAATTTCTTCTTCATTAGTGAATTCAATCTCTTTGTACTCTTTACTGATGATTTGGTTTTCTTTTTTTAATAAAATTAACAAGTGATTTATCAGTTTTATTTTTTCTCTTAGACCTATCTCCTTCTCTTCTTTATTACTTCATTGGTATTCTAGCATTATTAATCTTTTCTATGATTTTCAGCATTTCCAAGTTGGTGTTTAATTGGTATTTTCAAATTAGTTCTTTACTTCTTTTTTAAAGTTATATTCACAGTTCATTGATCTACATTTCCTCTATTTAATTGGTGTAAGTATTTGGCAATATAGATTCCCCTAAATACTGCTTTGACTTCAATCTGATAAATGTTCTCATGTTTTCAAATCATTGCCATTTTCTTTAATTAAATAAATAACCATTCTTTATGATTAGTTTTTTTTAATTTTCTAATGAAATTTTAATCTTTCTGCAGTCCTTTATTGCATGTGATTTTAGTGTATTAGTGTCTCAAAGGAAAGCATTTAACATTACAGTTTTTCTGCATTGCTTGTGAGACTTTTACGGTTAGTTTTTGTATAGTTGCCATTTAGAAATTGTAATCTGACGAAGAGTCTAACAGAAGACATAGGGAAAGAGATCTCTGGTAGAAGGAAAAACAAGAGAAAGGATTCTTTTGAAAAACTAGAGGAGAAAGAACATTAAAGTTCAGATCAGCAGTGAATATAAAAATATACTATAATGTAATATAATGTAACATAATGTAATTTAAAATAACATCACATGACAACATCACATATTATATCTGTGATATATAATATATATGTCTTAAGAAAAAATATTAGATTCCTTTTTAAAGAATGTATGGGAAGATTTTAGATGAAATGGCGCTTGGAAGTCTTTAAGTCTAAAATATCAAATCATGCAAAAGAGACTTTTAGAGAGTCTATATAGCATTATATGTCTTGCAGAAATGATTAATGAGGTTTTGCCATTGTACATGTATCAGTTTCTTCTGAATGAGTGTTGGTAAGAAGGATAAGGGCATAGCATCTGCTTCCCCACAATTATATAGTAGCTGGCACCAAACTACAATCTTTCATCTGTTGTGAGTAATCAATTTGTGAATTCATTCACTCATTTCAAAGTCTGGTTAACCTGAGGCACTTCAATTATGCATGTTCTGCACTGGATGACATTGAGTACTGGATAAGGGGATGTATTGATTCAAGAGGACATTTTAATAACTGTTTTTAGTAGTTAACATAAATATATGTATGACCCAAAGGATTGGTAACTCTTAGTCACATTTTAGTGTCTAAGAAAGAGAACAAGAATCTGCCCTCCAAATGGAAGCCAATATCCTTTGGTAGCAACATGGAAAAGATATATCTCTGTATTCTATCAAAAAGACTAGGGGTTTGGAATATTAGGAATGGACTCCTTCTCACATGTCAGAAGGGTTCTGTGCCCACTGGTAGGTACTAAGCACATTCTTTCTTTCTTTCTTCTGTCTTGGATGATGCCAACAATAAAAGAGTATGTGCAAGATAGCTTCCCTGGTTGGGTCCCACAAATACATTCAACTCAGGGCCACGCAGGGCCATCCAGTTGGCACTGAAAAGGGCTAGCTTCTGTTTTGAGCCCATTAGTAGAATAGAGGTAGTGTGACAGGTCACTTGGTCTACTATCTGGGAGAATGATAGCTTTTCTCTAATCATTGCCACTGATGCAGGGATTAGGAAAGTTTTCTCCTTGGCTTGGCCCAATATTTTTAACATAAGTCTGGAACTGACAATCTATGCCTTGAAATAGATGTAATTAAGCTATGAATTGTTTGACAGGAGAAATAATGTTCTGGTGTATTATGCAGACTATATTTAATATTCAGCTTCTACCCATAGTTGTGAAAGGCAGATATTTTAAATATTTTTCTCATTTGGTTAATGGTATAATTCTTAATATTAAGTTCTCATATACATTTAGAACTCATTTTGGATTAGACTGTAAGCTACTGATCTAAGCCTAATTTTCAATCTTTTACTGTCTAACGCATTTTTAATCAAAAAATTTCATTCTTAATTATTATATGTGTTCAGATTAATCAAACATAGGATATGAAGTCTCATGAATGCTGGTTCTCCCATTCCTGGTCTTTTGGATTGATTTGTTTCTCTATTTTTTAACCAGTCCTTTATATTTTGATAACTGCTTCTTAATAGTATTGTTTGACTTCTGAACACATAATTCATATCCTGTACTTTTTTTCATCATTTTCCTTGATATTTTAAGCTTTTTCCCATGTGAGTTTTGTTGTTATTTTAATGAGTTCTGTAATGTATCCTTATGATTGTGTCATTGCTATAGGATTCCATTTGTAAGTTAACTCTGGAAATATTTTCATTTTTATGATATTGGCTTGACCCAGCCATGAGCACCAAATGACTTTCCATTTATTAAAATTTATCTTCATTTTTTAAGGGAAACCTTATAAAAGAATGCATATAGATATCTTGTGGCCTCTGGCATATTGAACACCAAATATTTATGCATCTTTTCACCATTCTGAATTTCATGGTGGCTACCAGCTCTAAATCATACCCTACTCTATCCCTTACAGCTTTCATTCATGTGACCTCTTTCCCCAAAGAATGTAAGCTCAGTGATGTCAGAGAATTCATTTCTTGATTGCTTATATTTTAAAACTCAGTCATTAGTCCCTTACTTGGCTTACTTAAATAGAATTTAGTAAATGCTCACTCTCTGTCTCTCAGTATTCTCTGGCCATGTCTCTCTTCCTCCATCCCTATCTGTGTGTCTATCTGCCTGTCTATTAACTAATGATACCTATGAAGGTAGAGCCATGTGTTATAAAATCACCATTTAAATTGGGGACTCATTTCTCAACTGGAGGCATTGCATTGTGAATACTCCGACTTCTCCAGCAGAGGAATGAATCATATGCCTCCTACTCTTCAGCTTCCATTTTTTTCTGTCTTCCTTCATTACATTGTGAGATCCTCGGGACAAGAAATGTTTTTCTATTCTTTCTTTCCTTTTTATCATTATCCCAAACACAAAGCATAGAATCTGGCAAGATAGTTGGCACTTAATAAATGTTTGTTGATGTGACTTACCTTAATGATCTGCACTGTGTCTTAGGCCTCATATCTAAGTAGTTTCCAAATCTTGTTACTACTACCACTAAAATGTATGCCATTCACCTCATTTTCTTAGGTTCTCTTCATTCTGGTCTTTCTCTACCTTGTCTCAGCTCTTCAGCCTGAAGCTGCACTTTGGTTCTTGAATTTACACCTTAGAAGTACCTCAACCTCTGGGGCCTCTCCCTCTGATTAGATGTCTCTTTCCAGGCCCACATCAGCCATTTATTATTCCTCTCCAGGTTGTACTCCAGACTTTTTCTACCAGTGCCCCTCCCCACCCCCAAGCACCCTAAAATGCTTTTCAAAGTTTTTATGATGATTTTTCCCAAAATAATTTAAGAACCTAGAGGGCAGGGACTATCTTTCTTTCTTCTTGTATTCATATTCCCAGTGCTATGCAACCTATAACACATTAAATAGCTAATCAATGCTTATTAACTCTGTGAGCCATTTGATCTCATCTTCTCTCACCCAGATTTTTACCCAGTGTCTCTTATCTGTGATCCATCTTCCACTCAGTGTTACAGGGTTTCCCGTACCTCAGGGCTGGTTGTGTTGATCCAATCTTTGTTATGGGCATTGCACAGAGATGGCAAGAACACTGAATCCTTTAAGCCAGGCAAACTGTAAACAGGGAAATTCCCTGCTCCTTTCTATCCTTGTCACTCCTAACCCAAGAATATCTGATAAATCCTGTAGGCCCTGAGATTAGTCTTAGTTTGAAATGGATATGGAGATGCACCTCAGGCTACACCTTGATCTCATCAGGTTGCATCTCAGACATCCATCTGTCCTCTGAAGCAGGAGGGTCACCCTCTATGTCTTCAGGCAGACCAAAACCCCCACCCAATGCCTCAGTGGTT
>NW_025392665.1:0-5128 GCF_016433145.1 Gracilinanus agilis
ATATATATATATATATAAACTATTAAAAAAAGACTTCTAGAAAAACAACTGCTTGATCCCATGGGTCTATGGGGACATGACTGGGGATGTAGACTATAAGTGAACACCCTAATGCAAATATTAATAATATGGAAATAGGTCTTGATCAATGACACATGTAAAACCCAGTGGAATTGCTCATTGGCTATGGGGAGGGGTGGGAGGAAGGGAAAGAACATGAATCATGTAACCATGGAAAAATATTCTAAATCAATAAAATAAAATTTTTCAATTGAAAAAAATTAAAAAAAAATTTTTAAAGACTTCTAGTCCTGCCTCTTGGACTAGTAGTGAGAGGTGAGGCTCAGAGACATTAAATGCTTTACCTGAGATTATGCAGGGTAGTACCTGCCAAAATTAGGAATTGAACCCAAATCCTCTCTCTTTCTGGGGATCTACACAACCAAATAACTGTTCTGAATAACTGATTTACATATAACTTTTAAATTAAGTTGTTACCTTCATCAGATGATTCTTTTGCTGTTCCTCCCCCCCCCCCCCAATCCTATCTTCTATCTTAGAACTGATACTAAGTAAGAGCCCATAAGGGCTAGGCAATTGGGATTAAATGACTTGCCCAGGGTCACACAGCTAGGCAGTGTCTGAGGTCAGATTTGAACTTAGGACTTCCTGTCTCTAGTCCTGGCTTTTTATTCACTGAGTCTCACCTAGCAGCCCCTGCGTTTTATTTTTATTTTAAACCATTTTTTGTACTTGCAGTTTATTATTGAATTACAGTTTATCAGAGAGAGAATTGTTTTGTGTAGATTCTGGAAGGTAAATTAGTGTGTTTCTGAACTAAAATGTGTATAATATAGTTATGCTTGAGTCTTGGAAGCTAATTCTTGGCACTGGTTCGATCCGTTCCAGCTCTGACATAATAGTGAATGTATCCAATTAATTAACAGTTATAGTCATATAATACAATGTGTTATATTGTAAACACATAATAAAAGACATCGCCTTGAAGCTGTGTTATGGACTGGTTGCAGTGTGGTTCTCTTTACTATAGTCATTTTAAAAAAGGAAAAACAAAAGGTTCGAACATACATTTATTTGATTGAGTCAGTATCATGGCGTTGAGAGTGACACAACCTAGAGAAATAAGTAGCCCCAAATGGAACTGATGGAGCTTTCCCTGAGAATGAAGGGAGAATACAGATAAACTTCCTAACAACTACTTGGCTAAAAGAGAGTGATGACAGATGGCTTTTTTCTCCAGCTTGTGTGTTCAGTTTCATTGCTTGAGCGCATGAAAGCATTTTGCCTTTCCTTAAAGGGCCACCTTTTACTTCAAAGATTTACTAAATGATCCATGACTAGAGATAATCACTCTAGTTGTGTTTGAATTGAGTTCCTGACTAGTAGCAAAAGGGTTTTCATTGGAGACTTAAAATATAGAGGCTCCCCTCTCTACTCCTCTCTGTCTGTCTCTGTCTCTGTCATTTTTGTTTGTTTGTTTGGTTAGTGATTAAAGAAACTATCATGGTGCCAGGAAGCTAAGGAGCTTTTTGCATAACATTCAAGACATGTCTTGCCCTCAAGGTGCTGACAATCTAGATGGGGAGATAAATCAAATTAGGGACAGAACTAGGAAATGGGAAAAATATGAGCTTGAACAGCTTTATAGCTGGAGATGAATGTGGTATATCACTGTGGTGACTTCTTTCCCTGCAGGGATCATGTGCAGGGCCACTTATCTTGGTCTTTGAGAGAAAGGGACAGATTGAACAGCTTGCTCTGAGAAGCTGATGACCAGATTTTCAGTTCATTCTTGTTCTTGTTCAGCCCTTCCCAACTTTTCAACACATACATGTGCATGTGCATGTACACACATGTATGCCTGTCTTGTGTTTTATATGTTAAAAGGCAGTGTTGCATAGTGGATAGAATACTGGCCCTAGAAATGAAAATCTGGGTTCAAATCTCAGCCAAGATATTTGTCAGTTGTGTGAGCCTGGGCAAGTCATTAAAATTTTTTCACAAATGAGGGTAATAATAGCACCCACTTCCTAGGTTTATTGTAAAGATAAAAGAATATTAAAAGTATTTTGCTAATCATAAAATGTCCTGTAAGTATTAGCTCGTTATCTAGTAAGTGCATAGTAAATATTTTTGAGTGAATGAGCTGGATATAATGAGGTTTGAATGGAACAGATTAAGTTGTATACCAAAATCAACCACATCCACAATAGCAAAATGCCAATTAGTCAGGACTAAAGAGAAAGAGCAGTAGGTCTTTCCATATGGAAACTTTCTAAGTCTTTCTTACTTTCTAACTAGAGTTAGAGGATTTGTGTTCAAATACAGCTTCTAATGCTTTTTGAGAATGAGCAAGTGACTTAGCTCTTCTGGGCCTCAGTTTGCTCATCTATAAAATTAGAAATGGGACTAAATTTCCTTTCAGATCCTTTTCAGCTCTAGAGCTATGATTTTAAATTTTTATAGATAGTAGACAATAAGTGGTCTAGGAAACTGTCTAAATTTAGGTTTAATTGATTCAGGCAAGACCACATGACTGGAGGAGAAAACATAGGCATAACACATTTTTCCCATTCCTGGAATGTCATTAATAATTTCCTGGGCTATTGAATTACAGGAAAAATATTGAATTTCCTGATTAGAGAGAAACATTAATACCTTTTTTCTTTTTCCTTTCCCAGCAAGTAACTGGCAGAAGTTTTGGTGACAGAGATTTTCGAACAGGACTAGAAAATGGCATCCTGCTCTGCGAGTAAGTAAAGACTGATTTGAATTATTGCCCTTAAAGAGGTGGTGGTGTAGGAAATTACTATCCATAACATTTACATTCCCATTTGTTTTGACCTCAGTGATACTCTATGTGATTTTTCAAACTATGCTTCTGTTGTCACACTTGTTGTGAAGGTCCAGGCTGAAGTATGGTGAAGAGGTAGCTTTCTTCCTCTCAGTTAACACAAAAAGGGCTGTGATAGGTTGAATGACTTGCCCAGGATTGCACAACTGTTAAATGTCTGGGCTGAGATTTGAACCCAAGTCTTCTTTTGTCTAAGCCTACTGTTCTAACTTTCTTCCTCAGATAACACCAAATGAAAAGAAAATTTATCTTCTGTCTTTCTCTTTTGTCTCCTTTCTCTGCCCTCTCTTCCCTCATCTTTTTCTCTATTTCATTTCTTCTTTTCTATGCCTTTTTTCTCTCTCTCTCCTCTTCTTATTTCTTAACCATCTTTCTCCTCTGTTCCTTTGTCTTTCTTTTCTTTTCTCCTCTCCTTACCCTTCTTCTCTTTTTCTTCTTCAATCATTCTCTTCTTCTCATTCTTTCTCCTTTCTCCTCTCCCATTTCTCTGCCTGTTTTCCTCTTCTCTCCCTTCTCTGTCCTTCTACTTGCAGTTTTCCACTCCTTGATCAATGCAACAAATCATTTTTAGTGAATGTGATTCAAACAGGAACACGTGACTTTAAAGTTATTTGTTTTGTCTCCCTCTTTCACCGATCATGTGTGCTGTATCTTGGAATGCTGTCTAGTGGAGTCTTGAAGGGTTTTTTTTTTCCTCAATAAAACAACAGAATCCTATTTTTAAACTAGTAATGAAATAAGCAGCAGCTGTAACAATTCTAACAGGAAGGACATGAACTTCACCTGAAGTTTTCAAGGACTGGATTTCATGTTACTCTGATTTAGATGCCGATAATGATTTTTTACAAACTTTTTTTAAGAAACAAAACCAAAGAAAAACCAAATTAAAATTCATTGTACTGTCTTTGAAATGTCTTTAAAGATCTAAACAACTTAACAGCTTAACAGAAAAAGGTACACTCAACTCTATGGCACAACAATTTGAAAGAGTAGCAGCATTTCTCTGTGATTTATCTCCTTCTCCATTCTTCCCATCTCTAGCATGGATTCCTCAAAATTGTGTTTGTTATTTACAAAGCCTGCTTCTATATATAACAATGTCATCTTCAGAGGAGTTACCCAGATGTGAATCTCAAGATATCAAGGCAAAGACATGTTTTAGGGATGTACAGATGCTCTTATACCCAGAAACCATAGGCATGCTCCTAATAGAATTCAGTTGGACCAATAATGCACTGCTGTATGATGACAAAATTCTTCATGTTTATTTTTAAGCTCTTTCTTCCTCTTCATCTTCACTACAAATTTCTTGAAACATCACCTCTCAGCTTCTTTGAGAGACAGGCAGCTTTCTCAAAGTGCAGGCCAAAGTGAGGTATTTGGATATTCTTTCCCCTTCCCTGGAGTCAGAGAATTATCAAATCCTGTTACTTTTTCAAACTTTACATATTTGGAGTTCCTTCTTTTGTATACCACATTAGTCTAGAAAGAGATGAGAACATTTGGACCTTTCATCTTTTTAGTATAAAATTTATCCATCTCCTAATGGTGATCCCCTTTCTCTTCCCTCGTGTTAACAATAAAGGGAATGGGATGAAGACAGAGGATTTCCAGCTGGAAGGAACCTTCATGATCACCTGGGTCAAACCTCCATTTTGCAGATGAAAAGATTCAACTCAGAAAGCTTAAGTGATTTGTCCAAGGTACAGAGAAAGAATGTGGCACAGTCAGGATGGGAACCTGCTTTAGTGATGGGAATTCTCATCAGCAGCTCCTTTCTTTTCTCTATGAGGTGATCATTTGGCATTAAAGCAGAATCATAGTCCTGCTATCTATCTCTCAACCACCAAATACCTCAACTATTGCCTCCAGTGGGCGGATAAGCTAATCTAAATGAAATTGTTGTGCCCTTAAGAAGAGAAAAGAGGTGGCATGAACAGAGAAGTTGAGACAATTAGTACATCATCTTGGACCCTGAATGCTTAAGACCTTCTGTCCAAGAGTCTGAGAGTAACGTCTTAAGAGAAAAGTGTCCTCAAGGGAGTTAGGTGACTCCATGTATAGAGGACCAAACCTGGAGGTGGGTGGACCTGGATTCAAATGTGACCTCAGATACTTCTAGCTGTGTGACTCTGGGCAAGTCACTTAACCCCAGTTGCCTAGCCCTTAACCAGTCTTCTTCCTTGCAAATGATTCTTAATGTCAATTCTAAGACAGAAGGTAAGTGTTTACGTGACAGGCGGGGGGGGGGGG
>NW_025392666.1:0-7434 GCF_016433145.1 Gracilinanus agilis
CAATGTGGAAAGGTATTCAGAGACCTCCCATCTTGCTGTACATTAGAGAATCAACTGGGAGAAACCTTAGGAACACAGTCTATGTGGAAAGAGGTTCACATGCAGCTCAAGTCTTACAATTAAGTGAGGAGAATTTTACCATCCCCCTTTTGGGGGCAGCATACCTGGCATGATTGTGAACTTCACTCTAAGGTAAGGATTACATGAATGAAACTGGAATGATAGAATGGCAGATGGAAAAAGGCACCAATAGTGTCAGGAGATCATGAGACAGGGGCAGGACTCCACCCCAACCTCCAGGAATCTTCAGCCTGCCCTTCAGGGCCAAGTGGAGGGCAGGGCTAGGGAGGAGCTTCTGCTGGTGGGCACAGGGCTGGGGAGAGGGGAATGAAATGCGTATCCACTCAGGCAACAATGTAGCCAGCCATGTAACCCTAAACCTAAATTCCCGTTTGAGGGAATGGGAGGAAGCAAAACCTGGAGCACCAGCTGCCTTGGAATTACAGTCCCACTGTGCCCATCGTGCTGACCCCCTTCCTCCCTGCAAGCCCCTGGTCCTAAGCTAATGGGTACATTTGTGGGAGAGTGCCCACTGGCCCCTGCCTGCCCATGTGGGAGGGCATCCAGGCCTGGTCACCCATCCTCCTTGGTCCCAAGGGACAGTGGATCAGTAATGGGCCCGGGCTTGGGGGAGAGGAGCTGAAGGGCCACTTACCTAACCCTATAATTTAGCGTGCTGGAAATAGGGGTGGGGCAGGGTGTGCAGATCCAGAACAAATCACTGCAGGGCAAGGGCAGATAGGTCTCGCCACCCAGAGGGTTACAGCTGGAGGGACTTGGGGGTGTGCAGGCTAGAGGGCTCGAGCAGAAGAGCTGCCTCCTAAAGGGCATGATGTTGTAGTTGCTTCCAACTTATCAGGACTAGACCAAGAATTCTGAAAAAAATCTTCGCAAACACTCCAAATCTGCCCACAGATACGTAATCAGAGTGAGCTGTGGTTCTTATAACTGGACAAGAACAGCCCAGGGCCAGGCACCTCGGGACTGCAGGGATGTCTGTCCTCTCCTCCCTCCCAACCCCTTCTTCCTTTCTCTGGGGAGGCAGCTGCAGGAAGCCTTCAAAGCCTATGACACTTAGTACAGCAGGGGCCAGAAGAATGGTTTTTTCACTAATCTGGAAAGCTCTAATTGGGGTTAAAGGCTGCCGCCTCCTTTTCTGACAGTGCCTCTTCATCAGAGAAAAGCCTATCTTCATCATCATTCTCTTCATTTAAATCTTTATCTGAGTCTGAAACCTTAATGATTCCAGCTTCAGAATTCTGTCTAGGCAATAGGGGGTATTTTCAGAAACTGTGATATTGGGAAGAGATTGTACAATTTGAGTGGCCTCATGGACAGGATCTAAAGCATCCGTAATTAGAGTCCAAAAAGAAAAGGTCTCTACAGGGACTTTTTCTGGACCATATTTTGCATAGTAGGCCTGCAGGCCAAGGCCAATTTTCTCCCAGATTTATGAATTCACTGTTCCTTTGTTGGGAAAGCAAGGGCTGCAAATTTGGATAAAATAAAGGAATTTTGCCAATAACTGTTTGCTTACTTTTACTCCCCTCTTCTCTAGGGTATGCTTAATGATTTCAATAAAGAGTTTTCTTTCCTTTGATCTGCTGTTTCCCATAACTTCTATTTATCTTAGTATGCTATCTATCTTATTTTCTTTTGTGTGGCAGAGGTCTTAAAATCTGATCTTCTTGCCCCTCTGACTCATATTCCCTAGTGCAAAACTTTCCTTGCAATTCCTCAGGCAAAGGCCTTAGCTAACCGAATGGAAGCGTCCTCAGCTTTTTTGGGGGGAGGGTTAGGGTCTCACCTGTGTCCAAGAGTCCCTGTTCCAAAGGTGCCAGTATGGAAAGAGGCTGTTCTTTGTCCAGGGGTTCTGTGGAGGTGGGACATCGTGGTAAAACAAAATGAAAACAAGCCAGAGTGCAAGTAAAATTGTAGAGGCTGGTCTCTGGTTCCATCTGCCGATTTTTATTTTTATACCCTTTTTTCCTTTATGATCTCATACAGGTTTTGATTTTCCTTTATGTTAAAAATCACACAATAACTTTTGAAACCTCATATGATTGACATTTACTAATTATCCTACTATGATTAAACAAAGAAGCAAGCTTGTCAAGAATTGTTCATTACAAAACCCAGCAATGGTATAGCTGGATCAAAGGGCAGGCAGTCTTTTAGAGCTATTTGTGCATAGTTCCAAATTGCCATCCAGAATGGTTGGATCAATTCACAACTCCACCAGCAGTGCATTAATGTCCTAATTTTGCCACATCCCCTCCAACATTTATTACTCGCCCCTGCTGTCATTTTAGCCAATCTGCTTGGTGTGAGGTGGTACCTCAGAGTTGTTTTGATTTGCATTTCTCTAATTATTAGAGATTTAGAACACTGTCTCATGTGCTTATTGATACTTTTGATTTCTTTATCTGAGGATTGCCCATGTACATCCCTTGCCCATTTATCAATTGGGGGATGGTTTGATTTTTATACAATTGATTTAACTCCCGGTATATTTGAGTAATTTGATCTCTGTCAGAGTTTTTTGTAACAAAGATTTATTTGCTGTTTGTTGTTTCCCTTCTGATTTTGGTTGCATTGTTTTTGTTTGTACAAAAACTTTTTAATTTAATGTAATGAAAATGATTTATTATACACTTTGTAATTTTTTCTAACTTGTTTTTTTTTTTTAGGCAATGGGGGTCAAGTGACTTGCCCAGGGTCACACAGCTGGGAAGTGCCTGAGGTCAGATTTGAACTTAGGACTTCCCATCTCTAGGCCTGGCTCTCAATTCACTGAGCTACCCAGCTGCCCCCTCTCTTGCTTGGTTTTGAAATCTTTCCTTTCCCAGAGATCTGATAAGTATACTATTCAGTGTTCACCTAATTTACTTATAGTTTTCTTCTATATATTCAGAGTCATTCACCCATTCTGAATTAATCTTGGTGTAGGGTGTGAGATGTTGATCTAAACCTAATCTCTCCCATATTGTTTGCCAATTTTCCCAGCAGTTTTTGTCAAATAGTGGATTTTTGTCCCAAAAGTTGGACTCTTGTGTTTATCATATACTGTTTTGCTCAGGTCACTTACCCCAAGCGTATTCCACGGATCCTCCTTTCTGTCTCTTAGTCAGTACCATATTGTTTTGATGACCACTGGTTTATAGTATAGTTTAATATCTGGTACTGCTAGACCACCTTCCTTCATGTTTTTTTTTCCATTATTTTCCTTGATAGTCTTGATTTTTTGTTCTTCCAAATGAACTTTGTTATAGTTTTTTTCTAATTCTGTAAAAATGTTTCTTAGTAATTTGATAGGTTTGTCATTAAATAAGTGAATTAATTTGGGTAGAATGGTCATTTTTATTGTGTTAGCTCATCCTACCCATGAGTAATCAATGTTTTTCCAATTGTTTAGATATAGTTTTAATTGGAAAGTGTTTTGTAGTTGTTTTCGTATAATTGCTGTGTTTGTTTTGGTAGATAGATTCCCAAGTATTTTATATTGTCTAGGGTGATTTTAAATGTTGTTTCTCTTTCTACCTCTTGATGCTATGTGTTGGAAATATATAGAAATCCTGATGATTTATGTGCATTTATTTTGTATCCTGCAACTTTGCTAAAGTTGTTGATTATTTCTACCAGCTTTTTAGTTGATTCTCTAGGATTTTTTAAGTAGACCATCCTATCATCTGCAAAGAGTGATAGCTTAGTCTCCTCACTGCCTATTTTCATACCTTCAATTTCTTTTTCTTCTCTAATTGCTAACCCTAGTGTTTCTAGTACAATGTTAAATAATAGAGGAGATAATAGGAATATTTGTTTCACTCTGATCTTATTGGGAAGGCTTCTAATTCATCCCCATTGCATATGATGCTTGTTGATGGTTTTAGATATGTGTTAGTTAAAATCACCTGGGGTTCTATTTGGAAGGATTGAACCTCAATATAGTGTTTGACAAACTTCTGTGGACCTGTGGGGGTCCTTAAAACTACATTTCCCGTGGTCAAATGGGTTTCCTGTTTTGGATGAAGTATTGAAGGCGAGGGACTGTTTTAAAAGAGGGGGAAGTGACTTGGAACTTCCTCTTTAGCTACCTGCCTCTTGAGCTACCTGAGCTTGCGGAGAGAGGAAAGGAAAATGGCGGAGGTGAGGTTGGAATAGGTTTATTACAGGCTCGTGGTCAGTTTATCTCTATCAGCATGGCTTTTATTAAAATACTATTCTTCCTTTTGATCTCGGCCCTCATCATTTTTAATTATAATAGTTATATGCTGTTTATCATTTTTAGGAAAGGTCCTTCTATTCCCATACTTTCCACTATTTTCAATAGGAGTGGGTGTTGTTTTTTGTCAAAGGATTTTTCAGCACCCATTGAGATAATCGTTTGTTTTTTGTTTGTTAGCTTTTATGATATGGTTGATTGTGTGGATGGTTTTCCTAATGTTGAACCATCCTTGCATTCCTGGTATAAATCCCACCTGATCATGATGGATAACCCTCATGATCACTTCCTGTAGTCTTTTTATTAGTATTCTGTTTAAGATTTTTGCATCTATGTTCATTAGGGAAATTGGTCTGTAGTTTTCTTTCTCTGTTTTGTGTCTGCCTGGCTTTGGAATCAGTACCATATTAGTGTCATAAAAGGAATTTTGCAGGACTCCTTTGCTTATGTCAAAGAGTTTGTTTATTGTTTATTGGGATTACTTGTTCTTTGAATGTTTGATAGAATTCACTTGTGAATCTATCAGGCCCTGGTGATTTTTTCTTAGGGAATTCTTTGATGCCTTGTTCAATTTCTTTTTCTGATATTGGATGGTTTAGGTATTCTATTTCTTCTGCTGTAAATCCAGGCAATTTATATTTTTGTAAATATTCATCCATATCACCTACATTGCTATATTTATTGCCATATAATTGGGCAAAATAGTTTTTAATGATTGCCTTGATTTCCTCTTCATTGGAGGTGAGGTCTCCCTTTTCATCTTTGATACTGTTAATTTTGTTTTCTTCTTTTCTTTTTTATTAGATTTACCATTATTTTGTCTATCTGTTTTTCTCAAAATAACAGCTTCTAGTCTTATTTACTAATTCAATATTTCTTTGTCATTTTCTTCTTTGATTTTAGAATTGTTAATTTAGTTTTCAACTGGGGATTCTAAATTTGTTTTCCAGTTTTTTAAGTTGCTTGTCCAATTCATTAACCTCTGCCCTCCCTGCAGTGATATGAATTTTCCCCTTAGAAGTGCTTTGGCTGTATCCTGTAGGTTTTGGTAAGAAGTCTCATCATTGTCATTGTCTTCAATGAAATTATTAATTGTTTCTATGACTTGTTCTTTCACTAACTTATTTTGGAGAGTTATATTATTTAACTTCCAATTAGTTTGAGGTTTGCCTCTGCATGTATTCTTTTTTTTTAAAACCCTTGTACTTCGGTGTATTTTCTCATAGGTGGAAGAGTGGTAAGGGTGGGCAATGGGGGTCCAGTGACTTGCCCAGGGTCACACAGCTGGAAGTGGCTGAGGCCGGGTTTGAATCTAGGACCTCCTGTCTCTAGGCCTGACTCTCACTCCACTGAGCTACCCAGCTGCCCCTCTGCATGTATTCTTAACAATAACTATTTTAAGTCTTGATTGATCTCATATGTTAAAACCAGTGGAAATGCGAGTTGGATATAGGGAGGTTAAAGGGGGTGAAGGGGAAAGAAAGTGATGTAACCACGGAAAATCTTTCTAAAAATATAAAATATTTTAAAAAATAAGTAAAATTAAAAATACCTACTTTTATTGCACTATAATCTGATACGGTTGCATTTATTATTTCTGCATTTTTGCATTTGTTTGCCAGGTTTCTGTGCCCTAGTATATGGTCAATATTTGTGAATGTTCCATATTCCATGTATTTCTTTTTGTCCCTATTTATTTTTCTCCATATATCTATTAACTCTTATTTTTCTAGGATTTTATTCTCCTCTCTTATCTCTTTCTTATTTATTTTTTGGTTTGATTCATCTAGATCTGATAGGGGAAGGTTGAGGTCACCCACTAGTGTAGTTTTCTAATCTATTTCATCTTTGAGCTCCACTAGCTTCTCCTTTAGAAATTTGGATGCTATACCATTTGGTGCATACATGTTGAGTACTACTATTTCTTCATTGTCTATACTGCCTTTTTATCAGGATGTAATTACTTTCCCTGTCTTTTTTAACTCGATCTAATTTTACTTTGGCTGTGTTAGAAATGATGATTGTCACTCCTGCCTTCTTTTTCTCAGTTGAAGCTCAATAGATTTTGCTTCAGCCTTTCATTTTTACTCTATACATGTCTGCCTGTCTCATGTGTGTTTCTTGTAGACAACATAATGGTAGGATTTTGGTTTCTAATCCACTCTGCTATTCGCTTCCATTTTGTGGGCAAGTTCATCCTACTGATTGCCTGCCCTTTGATCCAGCCATACCATTGCTGGGTTTGTAAGAGATCACAGGGAAAAAAGACTTGTACAAAAATATTTATAGCTTCTCTCTTAGTGGTGGCAAAAAACTGGAAAACGAGGGCATGCCTGTCAGTTGGGGAATGGCTGAAGAAATTGTGGTATCTGCTGGTGATGGAATACTATTGTGCTCAAAGGAATAATAAACTGGAGGAATCCCATGTGAATTGGAAAGACCTCCAGGAATCGATGCAGAGTGAAAGGAGCAGAGCCAGGAGAACATCGTACACAGGGACTGATACATTGTGGTAAAATCGAATGTAATGGACTTCTGTACTGGCAGCGATGTAATGAGTCAGGACAATTCTGAGGTATTTATGGGAAAGAACTCTACCGGCATATAGAGGAACTGCAGGAGTGGAAACACAGAAGTAAAACAACCACTTGAGTGCCTAGGTTGACGGGTACATAGTTGGGGATGTGACACACCAATGCAACTATCAATAATATGTAAATAAGTCTTTATTGATCTCACATGTTAAAACCAGTGGATATGGGAATTAGATATGGGGGGAGGTAAAGGGGAGTGAAGGGGAAAGTAAAAACAAGAATCATGTAACCATGGAAAATCTTTCTAAAAAAATAAAATATTAAAAAATATGTAAATAAGTCTTGACTGATCACATATGTTAAAACCAGTGGAAATGCGCCTTGGATATGGGGGGGTGGGTGGGTGGTGGATTCCACATGAACTGGAACGGCCTCCAGGAATTGAAGCAGAGTGCATGGAGCAGAAGCAGGGGAATCTCATAGAGACATATAGATGCCCGGTAGCATGATCCAATGACACGGACTTCTCTGCCAGCAGCAATGCAGCGATCCAGGACAATTCTGGGGGGATTTATGAGAAAGAACGCTATTTACATCCAGAGAAAGAAGCATGTCTAG
>NW_025392667.1:0-5084 GCF_016433145.1 Gracilinanus agilis
TAAAAAAATCATTTCTATAAATCTTTTTGCTCTCCAAGTTTTTTTTTTCCATTAATTTTTAGCTCTCTTTCATGGTGTTTATTTTGAGTTTTAAAAAATTGATTAACTTTCTAATTTTTTAAATAACATTCAGTTCATTAATCTTCTCCCTCCCTATTTTGTGAACATGTTTATATGGATATGATTCCCCATCACCACTGTGGATGGTTTCATTTGCATCTCAGAAATGGTGGTATATTGTTACTTTATTATGATTTTATTTGACATAATTGTTAAGTGTTCATATGATTTATTCTTTATCACTTTCCTTATTTATTCATTGTTAAGTTTCCATTTGGGTCTGTGTTTTTTGTTGGTGCTCCAAGAAACTACTACTATTATTAAGCATACCATTATGGTCTAAAAAGGAAGTATTTACAATTTCTGTCTTTTAACATACTTAACAATATTTTAAATAGCGCTGTGCCCTAATACATGGCTAGTTTTTATGACAAGTACGTATGGCACTTAGAAATATGTATATTCTTTAGCAGTAAAGTTTAGAAGATATTATTAGTCTATTAGCTAATATTAGTCTATTAGTCTAATATACTATTAGCTCTGGTTTCTACAGCAATTTGCCCAACTTTATTCTTTCCATTTTCATTAGCTTTCTGTTGAATCTGAATTTGAATCTAAGAGAGCATCATTTTAAAACTTTTTGTATTATTGTGTTACTCTCTATGTCTGCATGTAATTCAGGTAATATTTCCTTTATGAACTCAGTAATTAGAGCAAATATGTTCAATATTGATAATTTGACTGTTGTCTATGGTTTTAAAAGCAAAATGTGTTTTTCTTGTCTATCTCTAGTCATATTGTAAATATTTGTCTTTCCTTTCTCATCATTTCGCCTTCTAATTTTTTTTTTTGGATTTTCCCACTGTATTTTGTTCCAGCTACTCATTTTTATTCTATTTATTTAGTCATTACTTCAAAAAGTAACAGTATCAGTTTGTTTCTCATAAACAACAGAAAATGGGATTTTGATTTTGCATCCAGTTTGTCTCTTATTTTATTGAACTTTAAAATTCATTCACTTTTAAAATTATGAGAGTTAGGTTTATCTGTTCTATATTTGCTCCTAACATTACTTTTTCTGAATTAAGATTTCATTTGTTCCCTTTCCTCTGGTATTAGTACCTTTTCTTCTTTCAGTTATTTTTGCTTAATCCACTTAAGGAAAGTCTATTCATACAAGCTCTATTTTCATCACCATTAAAACTCTCCCTGCCATTTACCACGTTTAACCCTAGTTTGTTTTATTTTTTAATTAAAAAATGTTTTATTTCTGTAGTACCAGGTGATTGCAAAATGGCTTTCCATTATTCAAATTTCTTTCTTTTATATTTAAATTTACTTAATTTGTTGATGGCATTAAATTTAAAGACCATGTGCCTTAGACTTTGCAACATGAATTATTTTTCCTTCAAGTGATCTCTGTAGTGCTTCAATGGTATTGTTTTCTCTATTCAGAAATTCAAGGCAGTTTTATTGCCTTAATTTTTCATAATGGTGTGCAGGTCTTTTGACTTGGTGTGCTCTTCTAAGAGATCTAAAATCTTTATGGAGTCTCTATTCATCCTGTGTTCAAGATCAATGTGTTTTCCTTCTGTGGAAGCCATAATCTTTTAGCATTATATACTGCTTCCACCCCCACCCTGAACGATTGTCCTTCATTTTAATATGCTGTATTCCTTATCAGTTGGTTTCTTTTTTTGTCTCCATAGAGAGATGCATCATTGTGGAATAAAGTTTTCTTTTCTGATAATAACTTATGCTATAGAGGATGTGAATATACCATTAATTCCCACTTAACTATTGCTTTAAATGGTGATCTTTCTTGCTTGAATTGCCATTAGCAATACCCTGACCTGTTTGCATGCCTTCTTGCGTACCCATAGAGCCCTCTTTATCAGGTATTGGTTAAATTTTCTTTTTTAATGCAATAATTAGTTTTTTGTTTTTAAGTATTTTATTTTCCCAATTACATAGAAGAACAACTTTTTACATTTATTTAAAGATTTTTGAGTTCCAAATTCTTTTCTTCCATGTATCCCTTCCCTTCTCTTTCAGAAGGCAAGCAGTTTGTTGTTAGTTATACATAAATGTAATAATTCTTTAAATATGTATTCATTTAGAAATGTATAGATTAAAATTAATATGCAAAAGCTAGGTATTATATCTTATAATGGTTTATTAATAACAAACTAACATAAAAAACTAGAGTGAAAAGGTACAAAACTAACTTCAGCCACACTCATGAAGAAGAGAGGAAGAGAGAGGCAGAGTTTCAGAACTTATACAAACATGACCACACAAATGTGGACAAAGGGAAAAGCATTCTGTATATACAGAAAGGAATTTTGGGTAATATAATTTTAGGGGTTTAAGATATTTCTAACTATACATTCCCCACTTAGATTGTCCCAAAGGATCCCAGGGGGGAATGAGTAAGTAGAAATTTTGTATCCTTTAGACCTCATCTCCCAGAATTCTTCTCTCACCCCAAAGTTTACATGTGTCCTTTACGTAATTGTATATAAGTTTGAGAAACGCCTCTCTCAGGCTCTCTTCCACATGAGTTGCTTGGGTGAACACTCTCCCTGTTTCTCTGGCCTTTTTAGTTTCCACTTGTTTCAAGTTAAATATTAATGAATCTTAATAATATGATACTTAGATATTGAATATTAATTTGAAAATCTACATCAGACTTGATGTCTGTTTTCCCTTTTACTTTTAACAGCTTCCCTATTGATTGCGATTCTTTTGCTTAGGCTTTTAACTACATTTTCTTCCCTAGAGGATCTTTGGCAAATTCAGTATTATTTTCTCATGTACCTTTCCCCCCTTCACTTTCTAAGTTTTTCCCCTTTGATGGTGGGACCTCCTGCATTGGACATTAAAGCTATTTTAGTCTTCCACACTGGAGAATTCATTTTTCATTTGCCTTCATCCTTGACCCAAATGGCTTGCTGGGAAACAGAACCAGTCCCAGCTTGTTATCATTCCTCTTTCCTCATCCATACTGGCACTCTGCCTTAAGATTTTTGTTACTTAATTCTTTGACAGAAAACACTACTGCAGTCTTAGATGGAACAGATTTCTAGTTTCTTATACTTTTCTTCCACCTACAAATTGAGTTTTGCTGTTTTTTGCCTAGGAATGGTAGAGTGGTGGAATGAAGTCAGAGGTAAGATATGGTAGCAGAGGCTTTACCAGAAGATCCCTGAGCACAAGTGGATGGTTCAGATGTTATTGCCCTGCCATAATGTGGGGGACCAGTAGGGAACAGAGTACATTTTGCATTATGGTTATCCTCTCTGCCATTAACTCATCACCTTATTATCTTATAAATCTTCTAAGTGTTTTAATTCACAGAGAGCTACAATTGTTTTACCTCTTATGCAAAATGACTATTTTTTGGAGTTTTGAGAGTTCATGAGACCTGGGGAAAATATCTTGTCCTCCATCTTACTGGCCATCTAATGAGAAATTATGGAGTTCTCTGTTAAGACCTTCATTAAGAAGATAGTTTTTTTTAGAACCACTGTTGTTCAAAGGATGTAAAAAAAAGATAAGATTGTTGGGAAGCGATTCAAAAACCTAATTGTAGGGGAACCAGGTGTCTTATCTATTTACAGAGTTATCCTAGAGACTGGTAGGAGCCCTATAAAGATAATTCACTATGATCAGCTTCATGGTAACATTCCAGTAGATGAAGGCTGATGAGGAGAAGGACAAGTGATTGGCAGTCTGCAAAAAAAAAAAAAACTAAGTAAGAATGTTCATCTATCATTGTACATAGATATTATGTACTTGACAATGGATCAGAAAGTGGTATTCCAGTGATGAAAATTCTGTGACTTTTAACCCCCAAACAACCTGTTTAAACAAGTAGACAGGACTGAATTCAGAGGCAATATCTTTCCAAACTAGAATTCCACCAAAGAGACTCTGAAGATCAAGGGACAACTTCCAGAACTTAATCCTGATAAACCTGGTCCCTTCACAAATTCAGGCTTAGGAATGCAAAATGATACATCTGAGGAGGAGGGTGATGAGTTTTTATCAACTAACTCAGTTGTATGGGCAGAAGGACAGCAGTCACAAGACATCTAGTTCTATTTGAGCTGTAAATGGCATTACTGAGAATATTATAGAAAAAAACGAGAGATTACAAATTTAGACTGACTACAGTAGTAATACTTGCAGGTTTTGTGGAGGATGTTTCTGTTTTCTTATTTTTTATTCAGGTTTCTTTGCTTATGTACCTAGGTCATGCATATACTGTAGCTATGTTTCTTAAGTATTCAGAGTTTGGCTTTTCATTTGTCTATAAACTATCTTTCATTCATGTTTTGTCATTATGCAAGTCTATGCCTGTGATTTTCTTTTGTCCTGACACCCTGTTCCATTGCCCCATTCTCTCCATGCCCTTGTCCCTGGGTGATTTGCATTAGATTTAAGCCTTCCATTGGGTGAGTTGCTTTGGATGCCTAATAAAGACCTAGTGTTTACTCATTTACTGGTCATTTGTCTGTTGTGAAATTTCCCCAATTTCCAAGATTTCTGGAATAGATAGGGACATAGGGTTTAAGTAACTTGGCTAAGGCCATATATCTAGTAAGGGTAGAGGCAAGAGTCAGACTTTTATTCCAGCACTTTCCATTTCATTATTTAGTTGTTTAGTCATTTCGAACCTTATGAACTTTTTGCTTGAAGTTTTTTTCGTGAAGGTACTGGAGGGCTTGCCATTTCCTTCTCTGGCATGTCCCCATTTTACAATGAGGAACTGAGGCAAAAAGGAGTGAAGTGGCTTGTCAAGAACCACAAGGATAGTAAGTGTCTGAGGCTGGATTTGAACCTCGACCTGCCTGACTGCAGGCCCGGTACTCTACACATTGCATTCCCTGGTTGCCCCTCAGTTTTCCAAAGAAGTGTAGAAATCTGGGACCCAGACCTTCTTACAGACTACAGGTCAGGTGTGTACATCTGTAGAATTTTCTGGAGGCACCCAAGATACAAGAATCTCTTGCTACATT
>NW_025392668.1:0-8419 GCF_016433145.1 Gracilinanus agilis
CTTGGAATGTTACATCAGTCACCTTATCCTTTTTATAATTCTATTAACAAACTGATTATTTTTATTGAGTAATTTTATACACATCATTTTTTTAAGGTGGCCTCCATAGGCAGTATAATGGAGCTGACTTCAAAAAGACCTGAGTTCAAATACAACCTCAGACACTTACTAGATGTGTGACTCTTAGCATATCATCAATCTGTGTGTTGCCCACAGGACCCAGAGGACAAAAGCAAAATAAAGCAAAAATCCCAAACTTTAATCCTCCATAAGGGGATGATGTAATGAAATCATTCGGATTGCAAGCCAGAATTTTTTTTTTATAGTGAGGAATTGAGGGACAGTGTTAAACTGAACCTTTCATCCCAGGTTCTCTGATTTCATATAAAGGGTTATTCCATTAGTCAAGGATGCTTGAATAGCCAATGCCTGAACACACAGATAGAGGCAGACTGAGAGAAGAAGAGCAGATTTTGTTCTCTTTATAAAGAGAAATTTGTAGAATATAGTTCTACAATTATGCAGAATTCTACAATAATGTAGAATATAATAATATTACACTCTGTATGTCACTGAGTGACTAGGAGCCAGAGAGAATCTTGGACAGAGCCAGAGAAGAAAACAGAAGGATATAGTGAGGAGATATCAAGGAAGCCTTAAAAGTCCTGGATCCACAGAAAACTGGCAATTTATGAGTGCCACTCTGATATATAGCACATGCTGGTAAAAAAAAAAGCCATATACCACTTGCTAGGCATGTGCTCTTCATCTCTTCTCCTTATCCTACCAAAATGCACAGCAGGGTGCTGCATCATATTGGGTGAAGACAATGATGAATATTGAAGTGAGATGAATTAAAGGAATGGAGAAACTAAGCTGGGTGTTTACAGTCAAACCCAGCCTAAATGGGTCTAGACTAGGCATAATATCTTTCCTGTGTCCTCAAAAAACCCACTATTTCTATTTAGGTATCATTTATACCTGATTTCAGCACTCAGAGACCAATCTAGTCTCTAACTCCTGGAAAGGATTTTTCACCAATCCCTATCTCTGAGGTTAAACACCCCTCCCCCATCCCAGTATCACTCACCAGACTGTTTTCTGTGGCCAGTACAGGGGATAGAACTGCATAAATATGTGCACATGTGTGTGGTGGCATATCTGTGCCTGGAGATATAGAGGCAGCAGAGTCTGAGCTCATTTCCCCCAAGAGTTATTATTATCATGTCACTGGCTGGAAAAAGGAATATTTGATTGTGAGGGGAATTTGAGGCATGTCTGAATAAGAAACAAACTTTTGCCTCAGGTGAAAATCAGTGTCAACAGTAACTACTGATTCATGAGAATCTCCAAAGGATCATTCATGAGGAGCTGAAAAGATATTTTTCTTCTGCATGTTGAGAGAAGTAGAAGTTTAACTTTGTCAAGGTCATGGCATAATTGTGCTGTTAGATATTTCACAAAATTTGCTCTGGAAAAAAAAGTATTCTTGCCACATTTTTAAATTCAGTTTGCATTCTTAACATTTTCTCATTACTTTCCTATGTCTAGAAAACAATGAAATAATAAACAAAAGCTTGATTTGTAGAATTTTCTAATTTCTGAGCTGTAAATGCACACATTGCAGGTTTAATAATCATCTCCCATATTTAAGTTTGAGCAGACTCTAAAAAACCCCTACTAAGTGTAAAGTAGGAATAATACTGCCATATTTTCTTGGGGCAACCTGTCAGTTACCCTGGTTGGAATGTTGACTGTTGCATGAGCCATAGGGCAAGTACCATCTGACAGTTGGACCCAGGGTATATAAAGGCCTGGAGACCCAGGGCTGTGTTCTTTCCCTACTTCTCTTCTCACCTTCACTTCTACCCCTTGGGCAGGAACCAGGTGTTTGAGGGAGGTGGAACATGGGGTTTAGTTTCCTAGGCCAGGCAGGTTTTAAGATTATTGCTGACCAAATTGGAACATCAATCTGATATACCAATTATTCCCTATTAAGAGATTGCTTTATATTTACCATCCAGAGATCATTTTATTTCTGTCCCAGTGCTGGTCCCTTGAGACAGCTGAAGATCATAGCAAGGAGTTTATCAACATCCTGAACTTAGATGTAGAAGGCAATACTAGTCTAGTTTCATAGTTTCCTAACCCACTTTCCAATTCCTTTTCCCAAACCAATCTATTCAATAAATCCTTAGTTTAATTTAAGAATTAGTGTGTTTTACCTTTATCTTACATCTAAAAAGTGACTGCTATTCAAGGTTTTAAGGGAGAGACAGTGTAACTCCATTACTGTTTGGACAGGAAGCACCATACTTCCCTTCCTGTCTAATCTCACTACCAAGCAATAGGAGTTACTTCCTCAGTCAAGTCAGAGGCTGAAGGGAAATCATTTTAAAGGGGTTTAGTCCTTACCAAGGGAAATTACATCAATCCCTTGGCTGGCTTAGACACTGGGTACTTGTCATTCCTGTATCCAGTGCCTCCAGTCTACAGCTTGTGACCAATCTATATTAGGTTTCTGACTGCTTTACAGCTTTACCAACCTCTATTACAGAATTAGTCATAACCCCTCATTACATAAGGAAAAGTGAGTCTGGGATGCTGTGAGATGATGAATGAAGGGCTCTATCCCTGCATTCTGGGGCTGCTGGTGAGTTCTTCTGTAGGAATCACTGATTGTCATCCTTTTAAGGGTCAATTAGGTTCCTTTATTGTATCATTTTTGCATATCTAACATTAATTTCTTTCTTATGACAAAAAAATTGGAATAATAACTTAAAATTCTCTCATTGACAGTATATTGGGCCTGGATTAAGGTAGTAATGCATTGTGAGTTGAATATGAGTTTCATAACTTCATATGGAGAATCAATATTTCCATCTTAACCTGTATTCCTGGGAGTAAGGAGGTCCAGGTATCTATTCCCCAGTTCTTATATATCAGATAACTAGGATATGTTGATTTGATATAATTTCCCTATTCACAACATGGTTAAAGTTGTTTTAATTCCATCCTGGCTCTTATAAATCATTTGTTTAAGGGGAATCCCCTGTTTCAGTTCATTTATAGAATAGGGATGATTGATGTGATTGCAGTCCAATGAATGATCAAGATTTTTTGAGGGTAGCTTGGGTAGGACTTTAAAAGCTAAACATCAGATGTAATGCAAGGTGGCTAACAGAAACTTTTTGCTTCTGTAATTTCTAATGGTCACAAAAAGTCAGTTAGAAGTCTTAGAATCTTCAGAAAGTCAGTTAGAACTTTAAGCTATAAATAGAGGTGAAGTTCCAACTGATGAGGCTTTTGCCTTCTGGCTTTTGCTGTGGCTGGAGGCTTTGCTTTAGCTTAGCCTGTTAGCTACAGCCTTTTGGCTTGGCTTTGGCCTAATTACTTAGGCCTTGGCCTGTGCTGATTTGTCTTGGGGAAATTTGAACCTATCTCATTTCTCTGGACTTCTCCCTGATCTCTCCATCTACATTCCCTTCCCTTCCCCTGAATTTCCTTTGGGTCCTGGTGGAAGGGAGGGCTTGGTGATTGAACATTGTGGGTTTTAGTTTCTATAGACAAGTAGAGTATCCTCAAATAAGTTACCCCTAGTTTTAGTGATTTAATAAGGACTTTACTTAAAAGGCAGTCAAATCTCCTGCCTGGGAGAACAAGCTCTCTCAGTTTAAACCTCTTCACAACCCATCACCCACCATCACCCCTTTCCCTAGCAGCAGTTAGAGAATCCTGAACCTATTTCCCTCTTACTAACCTGAGATTAATAAATCCCCTTTTTACCTACTCAAAGCCTCTGGTGAATCATTGTATTGAAAATTGAGACAAGGGCTAAAGAGGGAAGGAATCATTTTCTTTTTATTCCTTGAGAGAACTGGGGACATCCATCTTGGCAGGAAGTACCTACTGGAGACTTCCTCCAGCCATCAGTTTGACTGGCCAAGGGGGCACTCTCAACTCCTCCCTCAAGAGCCTTTAGAAACTAACAAGAAAAACCCTCCAGCCAAAATCTAAACATTTCTTATTGGCCCTAGGTTCCTCCCTGTATTGTCTGTCTCAATCCTCTGGGAATAAATCTTTTTGAGCTGCTCTCTCCTACATATCCCATTTTCCTTTATCTCCTATATACATTCCCTTACCTTCATTCCTCCTTCAATCACATTATAATCATCTAATATCCCCTTTATCCTTCCTCACACCCAAATTGCCTCATTGACCCACTCTGATTACCTTTTTTACTTCTTGATAACACAGATTTGATATTATGTCTTAAAGGAAATGGGAAATAACTGTAGTTAATTGAATAGGACAATTGCATAGTCATATCTGCCCTTAAAAAAATTCATTCTATTTATTTACTTATTTATTCATTAATTCATTTATTTATTTTAATAACAAATTTCCTTATAAATTTTCCAAAGTTAAATAAGATTCATATTGTCTCCCTTATCCTGGAGTTGACAAACAATTCAATCTGGGTTATGCCTGTATTATATTATTAATTTGGGAAGTGAATTTTTAAAATTAATTTTTGTAAGTGAATAATCTTGTAGATTATTCTATAAGTAGAATAATATATAGAACCAAACACCAAATCATATACCTAAATAAACAAGTGATAAATAATATGTTTTCATCTACATTTATACTTCAACAGTTCTCTTTCTAGAGATGGATAGCATTCTTTTTCATAAGTTACTCAGAATTGTCCTGGATCATTGTATTGTTGTTAGTAGCAGTCATGTGATTGTTCCGCAATATTTCAGCTATTGTGTACAATGTTCTCCTGGTTCTGCTTGTTTCATTATGCATCAGTTCTTGTAGGTCTCTCCATTTCTCTCTGAAATCCTGTTCATCATTCCTTATAGCCCAATAGTATTCCATCACAATCACATACCCCATTTTGCTGGGCCATTCCCCTATCGAGGGACATCCCTTTAGTTTCCAATTCTTTGCCACCATAAAAGTACAGCTATAATTATTTTTGAACAAACAGATCCTTTCCCATTTTTAAAATCTCTTTGGGATACCTAATATACCTAATAGTGGTATTGCTGGATCAAAAGTTATGTATTCTTTTATAGTCCTTTGGGCATAATTCCAAATTGCCCTCCAGAAAGGTTGAATCAATTCACAATTCTGCCAGCAATGCATTAGTGTCCCAACTTTGCCACATTCCCTCCAACATTTATTATTTTTCTTTACTGTAATATTGGCCAATCTATATTTGCCCTTTAGGAAAATTAGTTTGACAACTCTTTGTAGGAATGATTGAAAGAATGTGAAATGAAGCAAAAACCCTCCATCATTTAGAAAGCGCTTGAAAAGGATTAGGCAGGAGGTGATGAGCACCTAAAATTGTCATTTAGTGTTTTATTGAAAGAGACATATATAAGACATGTTGTGGAAATCAAATGGTAATATTTAGGAACTAAATGGATTTGTGGAACAAGAAAATTGAAAATAATGTTGAGGTTATACAATAGGAGAGTGGTAAACCATGCTTTGGACAAAAAGAGGGAAACTTGAAAAGGGTATTGTGGGGAAGGATAATGAACTCACTTTTGGACAAACAGAATTTGAGATATCTCAATTGAGATATCTCTAGTACACACAGTTTGAAATGTATAATGGACAATCTTTGATTCAAAACTGAAGCACAGAGGAGGGAATGAAGCTGATTAGGGAATGATGAAAGATATATAAATTCAAATCACATATATAACATAGGCCACCTGCATAGAGATGATATGTTAAAAAGTTAATAATACACTAAGAGTTGGCATGTCAGGGAGGTCATTTAATCTATTAGTACCCCAGACAACTGTCAATTATCAGATTGAGTTTCCTATGTCATTCTATTTTCCGTAATAAAACAGTGATTGTAGAATCAGGTGTACAGACCACTACCCCTTTTTCCGAATGTATCACTCTGTGAGGATGATAGCCAAAGAAATTATTATCAAACTGAAGGAAATCTGTTTTCCAGGTTATCTGACTCCTTTATTGCCCTTTGTCAAAGTCCTGTCCCATAAATTTATAAGAATTCCCAAGGTTGAGAATGACTTCAGATATTTATGTAGGAAATCACAAAAAAATCTACCTACCCAGTGCACTATGATTAATATAAAATGTTGTTGTTAGTGTTATGATTAAAAATAATAAAGACTGATATAAATATGCAAATTAGTATTTTAATTAAAGCCATGCTGATAGGGATAAAATCATTAGACCACACGCCAGTAAGAATTCACATTGACCCCGCCATCTTTACCTTTCGTATCGCCTGCCTGCTAGCTCAGAGAGGGCTTCCTTTCAGATTCTCCTCCCATTTAAACTGTCCTCTGCATGGTGACGCAGGCGTCCCCATGCCCAAAGAACCAGAAACCCGTTGGACCACGGGAAATGTAGTTTGATAGTTCCCACGTTTCCATAGGAAATATATATATATATATACTTTTAGATGGCATCTCCCAAATTCCAATTTTACAGTAGCCACAGGAAGGAAGTAGGAAAAATGAAATTGGCTAAGCCTTGCTCCCTCAGGGAAGCAAAACTCTTAGACATAGTTCTCTGGCTTATTGTGGTTGTTGAGATGAGTTATAGCTTTCCAGTTTTGTTTTCTATCAATAAGAAGACAACTATAAAGGCTCTTTGTAGGCTTATTGAGATCAACAAATGTCTGGATAAAATATATATCTCTATCATCATTGGATAGAACATTCAATTTGAAATAAGAAAGAACTGAGTTCAAATCTGACTTCAGGTACTTCCTAGTTGTATGACTGGGAAAGTCATGTAGTTTCTCCCTGCCTTAGTTTTCTCAACTGTAAAATGAGAAAATCTTATAACACCTACTTCACGAAGTTATGGGGAGGATTAAATGACATAATATTTCTAAAGGGCTTACCACAGTGACTGGTAAATAATAGGAGCTTAATTACTATTTTCCCCATTTTCTTCCTATAAAAACATCATCACAAGCTGCAGATCAGTATTGGGTTTTCACATTTGTTTAATGTTTATATTCTTTTGAAAAGATTTACAATTTTGTTTTGGGATATCCTCTTGAGTAATGCTGTATCTGGCTGGCAAAGTATCTTTAAATGATATTAGGCGGGGTTCTGGGTTAAGATGGCAGCAGAGTAAAAAGCAGCGGCTTAACCTCTTCTAACCAAAACATTCAGGACTCCGCAAGGGGACATAAAAACAAATCCAGACGAGTGGAGGGACCCCACAATAGGGCTCAGTGTGGAAGGTATGTGTTATTGGGGCATTTCCATGCTATAAAGGGGTGAAACAGCTCTCACTAAATAGTGGGCTGAGCAACCCCCTCCCCCCCACACCACCTATATTGCCAAAGCCAGTGCAAAATAAGTAGAGCAAGTTTGGGGCACCCATTGAGTCATTGGCACCTCTAGGGCCTGCTCCTGAGAGCAGCAAGTCTTAATACCCCAAAAGGCTAAAAAACGCTCTTGGACTTTGAGCGTAGGCACGGGTGGAGGAGGACGCAGGCGCGAGAGAAGGCTCTTAAAAAGTTGAGTGGGGAACCTTGGCAGACGGGTATACGACTGTGGAAGCAGCTTCCTGAGACTTGTAAAGGAGCCTCCGCCAGAGGATCAAGCAAGGGGGACCCCCAGAAGTCTTGACCTTGAGAACAACCAGACCTGAGACCTCAGGAGCCTAAAGAGTGCAGACAGACCCTGAGCGTGAGGATAAAGCTGAGAAGGTGCTGGGCTAAAAATGGCAACCCAGAATCAGAAAGCCCAGAAGAGAAAGATTAACAACAAGAAGAAGAAATCTTTAACACTCGACAACTTTTACACAGAGAAAATCCAGACAACAGAGCAAACAGAAGAGCAGAACAAACAAGCAATCACATCCAAACCCTCCCAAAATAATGAAAACTGGTCACAAGCTCTTGAAGAGTTCAAATCTGAGATGATGAGAAAGTTGGAAAAGATTTGGCTAGAGAAGTGGGAAATAGCTCAAAAGGAAATCAGGCAAGAAAATAACAGTTTAAAAGGCAGAATTTCGCAATTGGAAAGTGAGACTCAGAAATCAAAAGAACTGATAAGCAAATTGAACACCAGAAATGACCAGATTGAAAAGGAAAACCAAAAGATTATAACAAAAAACCAGTCCCTAAAGGCTAGAATTGAGCAATTAGAAGCTAATGATCTCTTAAGACAGCAAGAACAAATAAAACAAAGTCAAAAGTCTGATAAAATAGAAGGAAACATGAAATATCTCAATAAGAAAGTGGCAGACCAAGAAAACAGGGTTCCTCTTTCCTGGGGTTGATGTACATCATTACCAACCACTTGCCAGATGTGAACAGAATCCTTATCCTTTCTTCTTTACAGTCCACAGTCCCTATTTGTTCTTTTTTTCCTGTTTGAGGGAACATTTTCTG
>NW_025392669.1:0-11218 GCF_016433145.1 Gracilinanus agilis
TGGCACTGGAGAGAGCTCAGGATTTCCCAGATGTGTGGCTGTGGGCACTCGGCTTCCCTACTGGGAGTCTTGGTTGTCTCCTTCTTGGAAGACAGTGAGAAAAATGTTTTGTGAACTCTAGTGGCACCATGAAAAGAGAAATCGGTTTATTTATTTACTTATTTATTTTAAACCCTTAACTTCTGTGTACTGGCTCCTTGGTGGAAGAATGGTAAGGGTGGGCAATGGGGGTCAAGTGACTTGCCCAGGGTCACACATCTGGGAAGTGTCTGAAGCCAGATTTGAACCTAGGACCTCCCATCTCTAGGCCTGGCTCTCAATCTACTGAGCTACCCAGATGCTCTGTGGAATGGGTTTAGAATGAAAGGATCTGTGTTTCAATCCTGCTTCCAGCACTTACAAACTGTAACATTAGGTAAGTCACTTAACCTCAGTTTCCTCTGCTCTAAAATGGGAGAGATGGACTCAAGGTTTTTTTGAGGTCCCTTTCAGCTGTGATCCTATGATGTTCCCTTAACATCTCTAAGCCTCAGTTCCTCCCAGCTCCAAAGGAGAGGATCCCTTCAAGCTCTAAGCCTGTGACTCACATACGATCACAGTGGTCCCAGGGGGTGAGCTGAGAAGACGTGAATGAAGGCCTCTGTACTTTCCTACAGGACACCTTTCCCCATGCTGCTCCTTCCCCTAGGTTTTCTCTGCCTCTTGTGGGACTATGTTTATCTTCTGCTTCTGCAGACTCCTTGAAGGCAGAATCTTTGGGGTCTTGGTATGGGCTTGGCACCAGAAGGTCCATAATCAACGATTCTTGAATTGAATGGAATTTGTGTGTTGCAGGACCAGGCAGCCACTGGCACAACTCGCTGAGAGCATCCTCGGTCCCCAGCCCGGAAACATCTGGAAGCACCTCCAACACTTGTGGCTTTCACATTTCTTTGGGGTTTTGTTTCTGGTATGGGGAGACACCACCAGCTGTTTGATTATTGTTTGGGGAAGGGTGTTCTTATTGCCATTGGGTCCTTGTGCTTTTTCTCAAAACTAAAAATAAAAGTTCTATAGTATATATATATATGAAACACACCCTCGCCTCGACCCCCACTTTATGGAGACTTGAAAAAAAGAAATGGCTTTTCTGAGATTGATAACAGTTCAAATCATTATATGGGATAGGATTGATGCCACTTTGACTGACAGGGATGACAGTTGAGAATTTGGAATGTTCCCAGATGCTGTGAGCCAGGGGCAAAAGTCGGTTGGCTCCACCCTATAAATAACCCCTTTGGAACAACAGTTGGGGGCTCAGAACTCAGAGCTGAGACTTGAGCAACTGCTCTTGGAGCAAGAACTGGGCAGAGGGAGGTGAAGGGTGGAAGAAGAAGAAGAGGGTAAGCCTGAACCTGTAACCTGTACCAGACTGAGAGAGAGCCAGTGATCCATCAACACTATTGGTAGTAGAGCTGAGAGAATAAATAGATCATCAATCAACATAATATCAATAGACTCTCCTAATCTGACTTGGCTGTGGCCAGGCCAAGCTCAGAGCTAGTTGAAAAGGTGAAGACCTCTGAACTCTACCAGTTTAGCAATCTCTAGTCCTGATCAAGGATTGGATTAATAGCCAAACAATAGCAATAGGGTTCCCAATCCCCAAACCTATTACTTTGTTTTCCTTTCCCCAGTAAGAGTTAATACAGTGATTTACCAACAAGTACCTTTCCCTGAGCAGTTATTCTATCCCAGCCTTTGGGGAAAGGGAGAATCATACACAGTCAGATACCAACGTTTCCAATAGCCGATCAATAGCCTATTAACAACCTATTCAATCTCAGGTTGGGCCTGGAGAGGTTAACCATCTACCTAATCTCTCAAAGGTCCCAACCTGGGCAACTGTTAGAAGGAAACTGCTGGCAGGTTTAACCAACCAAGCCTATCAGGAAGGAGAAGGATAAAGAACACCTATAGCCACTATGAGTGGAGAGTGTTTCCTCTCCCACCAACTGTAGCTGGCACCTGGGCACCTGATCCCTCCTTCATTCATACTATCCCTAAGATCTATATGTCATCCATCCTCAAATATCTAGAAGGAAGATCTATAGGGAGATAGTAGGGAGAGATATACAAGAATACAGTAGATATATCCCTAGATTCAAAGTTCCTAAAATTTTAACAGTTTTTGTTGTAGCCATAAGACAAAGAACCTAAGAAGAGAAAGGGGAATAGGAAACAAGATGGGTCTGGCAAGGGCTACTTTTGTTGTGTCTACAATATCATTATTTATTTATTCATTTACTCAAGGCATTTTTCATTTGTGGTTTCACACTATCCCAGAATACTTCATAACACTACTAACAACCTCTAATGCTTACAAATACCTAGCTTTCACAATGGTTGACTTCCTGTCATACCTACCTGCTATAGTGGCCATGTATGTAACTGCCATTCAAGGTTTATGGGCTCTAAAAAAGACAATCCATCTGATGTTTGGCTCAAAGAAACAAAAAAATGAAGATTCATTTCGCATTATGAAAGAACAACTGAGGCTAATGGTAGAGATAAACAACAAGATTAGAGAATGACAGGCTCTAGATGCAAACACCATTATGCAGCTAGAAATCATCCAACAGACATACAAACCCCAAAACAAAGGCAATGCCAAACCCTAAACCACACACAGTTCTTCCCAAACCGATTTTGATACACAGGAATCTACCCCAATTGAAGTAGGAGCAGTTGCCTCTACCACAGTATCTCTGTTTCCCATCTTAGACCAGACACAATTCAGGCCAAATGGTGAATCGGTTAGTATGAAAACCTGCAAGGTATTTACCCCCCCAAGATTTAGAGGTTTTAAGGAGAAGGTTCCCCAAATACTTCCTCTATCCCTACAAATCAGCCAAAGAATGAAAAAGAACATTTTATTTATTTAATCCATCACAGACAGGTGTTGAATTTATTCTTGATGAATTTTACACACCATCTGAAAAGGCCAGATTCTTGGAAGAAACATGCTCTTACCAAGATTTAGTTTCATGGCCTAGACAACATGAGGGAATTGACTCGACTGTGTCAGAAAACAAAGCAAGGCTATTAAAATGCAGGGCTGATCTTTTAGAAGCAGCAAAAAAAATCATACAAAATGCCCAAATGTCTGAAATAAGTTTGAGAAAACAAGGCAAGGTAAGGATGAACACCCAAGCATTTTTCTTGACAGGTTTTAACGTTAAAATGGGGCTACTGGATACTGGATCAAACAGTGGATATATATCTATATGTCTTTGTATATATCTCCCTACTATCTCCCTATAGATCTTCCTTCTTGTTATTTGAGGATGGTATATAGTTCTTAGGGATAGTATGAATGAAGGAGTGATCTGGTGCCCCAACCCTAAGCCAGTCAGTGTTGGTGAGGGAGGAAACACTCTCCCCTCACAGTGGCTATAGATATTCTTTATCCTTCTCCTTCTTGGTGTGCTTGGTTGGTTAAATATGCCAGCAGCTTCCTTTAACAGTTGCCCAGGTTGGGACCTTTGAGGGATTAGGTAGATGGTTAAACTCTCTAGGCCCAAACTCAGGTTCGATTAGGTGTTATTAGGCAATTGGTCTACTATTAGAAATGTTGATATCTGACTGAGTGTTGTTATGTTTGTAATAACAGAGATGTTGGAAAGCTGACGGTCTGCCCTGAGCTAGGGACCAACAGGACACTTTCCTCCCACACACATGGGCTTGAGTGAGTGGGGAGGGGAAAGTGCTCCTTGCTCTCAAACCCCTCCCACTCAGCAGTTGGTTTTCAGTTATAAATCGTTACTGGGCAATGATTTCTGACAAGGCTCAGCAAAGCTAATCTCTAATGATGTTCCCCTCAACTTATATTCCCCACAGGTTTGATTGAGGAACAGAGGAGAAGCTAGATATCTTGATGTTAAGGACTGAGAAGGATCTGACTTCTTTGGCTGGCAACTGACAGGAACCAAGCTTAATAGCAGTTGTGAGTATGCCCAAAATATTACCCAGGCACTGCTGTTAAAAGATAAAGCTTATATTTATAAAAATGAAGGGAAGGCAGGAAAGGAGTATCAAGGATTTTGGATAGGATTAGCAAAGCCCTCAACTGTTAGGTAGAAACTGCCTCTCCCCCCAGGAGGGAGTGGCAGACTTTATATCTAGCTGGCACTCAAAGCTTATAATAATATTTCTAATATGTAAAATAACTAAATAACTATTACGTTGTTGCTAGAAAGGTCTAATCCCGCTAGACAGGCAAACTCCTGAGTAGAAACCACAATGGCTTTTGCCACTATGGCCACCAAGGCAAACCCCAAACAGGGAAAAGCAAGCAGAGAGACCTGCTCACCTCAACCCCCAAGAATCAACTGTCCAACTCCTTTCCAACTGTCCCCAGAGTTCTCAAGGGGGAGTCCCGTGGAATTCTGGGTGAGGCTTGACCCTGTATCCTGCAGGAATTCCACCCTGCCATTTTCCATATTACAGTGTGAATTCTCCCTTTCCCTACAGGCTGTGATAGAATAACCACCCAGGGAAAGGTACTTATTGATAAATTACTGTTTTTACTTAATGGGGAAAGGAAAACAAAGTAATAGGTTTGCGGGATTGAGAACTCTATTGCTACTGTTCCACTATTAGTCTAATTGTGAATCAGGCGTGGAGATTGCTAAGCTGGTAGAGGCTAGAGGTCTTCACCCTCTCCCTAACTGCTGAGCTTGGCCTGACCATAGCCAAGTCAGCTTAGAGAAGGTTATTGATGTGATGTTGATTGATGATCTCTATATTCTCTTAGCTTTACTGCCAATGGTATTGATGGTCATTAGCTCTCTCAGTCTGGTACAGGTTACAGGTTCAGGCTTACCCTCTTCTTCTTCTTCCACCCTCTGCCCAGTTCTTGCTCCAAGAGCAGTTTGCTCAAGTCTCAGCTCTGAGTTCTGAGCCCCCAACTATTGTTCCAAAGGGGTTATTTATAGGGTGGAGCCAACTGACTTTTGCCCCTGGCTCACAGCATCTGGGAACATTCCAAATTCTCAACTGCCATCCCTGTCAGTCAAGGTGGTATCCATCTCATCCCAGATAATTATTCTAACACAAACTAATACAAAAACCAGAGAATTTTCCTGGGTTCAATAGGGACCAGTTGGAAAAAGCCTTACCTCACATAAGATGTCAATTCATTAAGGGGACTAGCATTCTAATACAAGTTTATTTCAAACAAAACTGTCCACAGTGGGAGGAATTATCTTTGGAAGAAATGAGAAAGCATGCCACTTACATATATGAGTCTAGAAACAAAGAACAAAAATAAGATCAGAACTAGACTCAGAAGAAGATAGAACAATCCAAGAGCTAAAAAGGCAATTAAAGGAGATGAGGAAGGAAAAAGAGTATGAAGAGTTTTAAAACCTAGCCTTGCAGTCTGTAAGAAATCAATCATATGGACAGACTGATACCTTTTCCAGCCAAAAGAACAGATCATTTAACAAAACCCCAGAACATTTTCTGTGTCACAAGGCTGGACATCTAATCAAGCAATGTAGATTTAGGAAGCAAATAGATTTCTCCAGAGACAAACCAAATAGCTATCCAAGAAACACCTATGTAAAAAGCAAGTAGGCTGACAAACCTCAAAAGTCAGAAACTATTTATAAACATGAGTAAATCAAACCCAAACAAACCAACTTTGGACGAAATGCAGAGCTATTTGAAATTGGGAGATCAACCCAGAATAGCATGAAAGTTAATCAATAGTACATCTAATTCAAAGATAAATGGTGCAAAGAGAGAGAGAGAGCAATGAGCTCAAGAGAGAGAAAGACAATGAGGCTAAGTTCTTATGGCTAAGCAAAGATGATGGAAACCAATATACCACACTAGAAGACAAAAACAGAAAGTCCACTGCTGAGGATTTAATAATGAAAAGAGAATTAAGCCAGTTTAAGAGAGAAATCTATTGGGAAAATCACACTCTCTTGGAAAACACTATGTTGTCACAGGCTTCAATTTAAGATGTGGAACAGGAGGACAAGGGCTTGTTCAGGGACAAAAGCAAAAATTGTGTAATATCAAATCTTTATGTCAAATGGGGGACAAAAGCCTATTTTGAATAAAGAAATATAGAGGGGAGTACAGAGAGACAAAACAGAAATCTCAGAAAGATTTCACCTCAAAGAGAAGTGTTTTGCCAGAGAGGACAGTGATACATTATTACCATTGACCCCAGTTAACAGTAAAGGGTAGCCAGAAAAAAACTCAATTTCTAGCTCCAAAGCCTAACTCAAAAACCTCCCAATCATACATAGGCAACATTGTATCCTTTCTTAACCCCAAAGCTGTCAGTTTCAAACCTAGAAACAAAGTAGAAAGTCTCCCTGATTTAAAACTGATTTACAACCTCATAAAAATGGAAACTTTCTTACAGTGAGGGAAACCTGCAAACCTCTGAACTTTCAGGGGCTGAGAGAAGAAGACAACCGCTTTTAGAACACACATAACATCCAATTTAACCCAGAATTAGAGCTGGGATATCCTGAAATGGTGGAAGGGGAGAACACTACATCCAATTCTTTCCCTGAAACTATGAAAGAGACTCACACAATGCTCTAGTTAGGGAAGAAAACAATCAATTTCAAACTTGTTCCAAGTCAGACATCTTGCTCAACTACTCAAAGTTCCATTCTAGGCAGAGAAACCCCCCAGCATGAGGAAGGGGGAGAATAAAACAGCTTACAGGAAGTGTCCATGGGGGAAGCCATGACACTGGAAGTTGTCTGTACATATTACCATATATCTCCTAATAGAGTAGCATTGAAATCTGAGAACATTACCAGAAAGCCACAAGAACAACCAAATCAAGTATTTTCTTTGCATAATAATAACATCAATAATGAGCCATTAATCAACATAGAAATAAATGAAACAGTGGTTCAAGGGCTCATTGATACAGGAGCAGAATTAAGCACATTGAAAAATCTACCTAGGGATTGCAATATGTTAGGAACAGTGCAAATAAAGGGAGCATTTTGGATAACCCAAACTGCACCAAAATTCAAGCCAAAAATGGTGAAACTTGGTCCCACAGAATTTGACCATCAATTCTTGTTTTTACCATTAGAGGACATCAGCTCAATGTTTGCAGCAAGATTTGGACCTAAGGAAATGCTAAGCTTATCATTAATAGAGAGAGATCAATTAGAAGAAGCTTACTCTCAAAAAGAAGTAAAGCACTGGCAAGAACATCTTGGAGCAAATCTAGTAAATGGAGTGTGGATGTCTGTCTCAGGAAAACCATATTTGCCAAAATTACTGCACCAGAGCTTGTGTGAAGAAATTCACAAAGGAAGTCATTATGGAATTCTTGCATTAACAGACACAATCCGAAAATGTTTGATCACAATCAGCATAATAACAGAAGTCAAAAGAGTATGTGACAATTGCAAAGTCTGCATGCAATACAATCAAGTCATCACCAAAACAAAGGCATCAGGAGGGAAACAATTAGTATACACTCCCTTCGAATGTCTACAGATTGATTTTGTCACTATGTTGAAATCACAAGGATATTGTTACATCCTAATAATAGTGGATAAGCTAACAAAATGGCCAGAAGCATTCCTAGTTAGGTGAAACAATGCAGCATTTCTAGCTAAGATCCTACTTAGAGAAATTATACCCAGATTCTCTATCCCTGTAATCATTTCTTTTGACTCTGGTAGTCACTTTGCAAACTCCATTCTTAAGCAAGTCTACCAAGTGCTAGGAATTAAGAGACAATTAGCTTCTATATACAGACCCCTGTCCTCAGGAGCCGTTGAGAGGATGCTAACAGGAGTCTCAAAACCATCATAGGGAAGCTATGCTCAGAAAGTCATCTCAAATGGCTGGAAGTCTTGCCAATGGCACTTTTTCATCTATGCAGCCAACCAACTAGTACTACTCATTTATCTCCATTGAGGTTACTATACTGGCAACTGCCATGACATGGAAAAGCACCACAAGACACCAATTACCTATCACACCTTGGTATAGAGTGTAAGATTTATGAATACATCACTCTACTAAAAGAAAGACTGGATGAATTACAATGTTTATCATTAATCCAACAGAGAGTTACACTTGATTTTAGCTTACAAGATTTCAAACCTGGTGACTTCTGGGTTAAGATGGCGGCAGAGTAAAAAGCAGCTCTTAACCTCTCCTAACCGAAACATACAGGACTCCTCAAGGGGACATAAAAACAAATCCAGACGAACGGAGGGACCCCACAACAGGGCGCAGCATGGAAGGTATGTGGAATTGGGGCATTTCCATGTTATAAAGGGGTGAAACAGCTCTCACTAAAACACGGGCTGAGCAACCTACACACACACACACACACACACACACACACACCACCTACAACGCCAAAGCCAGCTCAAAAGAAATAGAGCAAGTTTGGGGCACCCACTGAGTCATTGGCAGCTCCAGGGCCTGTTCCTGAGCGCAGCAAGACTTAGGACCCCAAAAGGCTAAAGAACACACACGGACTTTGAGCAGAGCCCTGAGACCTGTAAAGGAACCTCCTGCAGAAGATCAAGCAAGGGGGTACACCAGGGGGCTTGACCTTGAGAACAACCAGACCTGAGACCTCAGGAGCCTAAAGAGCGCAGACAGACCCTGAGCGTGAGGCTGAGAACGGGCTGGGCTAACAATGGCAACCCAGAATCAGGAAGGCCAAAAGAGAAAGATTAACAACAACAAGAAGAAATCTTTAACACTCGACAACTTTTACACAGAGAAAATCCAGACAACTGAGCAAACAGAAGAGGAGAAAAAACAAGCAATCACATCCGGACCCTCCCAAAATAATGAAAACTGGTCACAAGCTCTTGAAGAGTTCAAATCTGAGATGACAAGAAAGTTGGAAAAGATTTGGTTAGAGAAATGGGAAATAGCTCAAAAGGAAATCAGGCAAGAAAATAACAGTTTAAAAGGCAGAATTTTGCAATTGGAAAGTGAGGCTCAGAAATCAAATGAACTGATAAGCAAATTGAACACCAGAAATGACCAGATTGAAAAGGAAAACCAGTCCCTAAAGGCTAGAATTGAGCAATTAGAAGCTAATGATCTCTCAAGACAGCAAGAACAAATAAAACAAAGTCAAAAGACTGAAAAAATAGAAGGAAACATGGCATATCTCAATGAGAAAGTGACAGATCAAGAAAACAGGTCTAGAAGAGACAATTTGAGAATCATTGGTCTTCCAGAAAAAGCAGGAATTATTAGAAATTTGGACTCCATACTAAAAGAAATTATTCAACAAAATTGTCCTGAAGTTCTACAACAAGAGGGCAATATAGACGTTGAAAAGATCCATAGATCACCCTCTACACCAGACCCAGAAAAGACAATGCCCAGGAACATAATAGCCAAATTCAAGAGCTTCCAAGTAAAAGAAAAAAAATCTTACAAGAAGCCAGAAAGAGACAATTCAAATATCAAGGAGCACCAATAAGGAACACACAGGATCTGGCAGCCTCCACAATAAAAGACCGCAAGGCTTGGAATATGATATTCAGAAAGGCAAGAGAGCTGGGCCTTAAACCGTGGATCAACTACCCATCAAAATTAACTATATATATAAAAAAAAAAAAATTAACTATATACTTCCAGGGGAAAGTATGGGCATTCAACAAAATTGAAGATTTCCAAGTATTTGCACAGAAAAGACCAGGACTAAATGGAAAGTTTGATATCCAACCACAAAAATCAAGAGAAACATGAAAAGGTAAATAAGAAACAGACAGGAAAGAAAGAAAACTCATAATTTTTAAATTTGCCTTTTTAAGGGCCTCAGTAAGATCTAATTATCTGTATTCCTATGTGGAGAAATGCTATGTATAATTCTCTGTAGTGAACTCTATTCACTATTATAGTAATCAGAAGAATAATTCATTGGGAGAGGGTGGAATACTAAATGGTCTAAGATGATATGTGGGTGGGAAAGAGGGGGGTGGATAGTAGGGGACACCAAGAGAAACTTGAGTGAATAAGAAAAATAGGATATTCTATCACACACAAAGGGGGCATGGGAAGGGGAGGGGACAAATACTATTATAAGAAGGAGAGGAAGAGAGCATTAAGAGGTAATATTTAAACCTTACTCTCAGTGTAATCAACCTGGAGAGGGAAGAGTAGCTATACTATCCATTGGGATATAAAACTCTATCTAACCATACTGAGAAAGTCTAAAGGGATAAACCAAGGGGAGCAGGGGAGTGGGGAGGTCAAAAAAGGAAGGGGAGAAGAAGGTGGGGGGAATTCATTAGGCCTTTAAAAATAAAAAGAGGGGAATAATAAGGGAGGGGGTAGAAAGGGAAGTTAATCAAGGGAGGGGATAAGGGATACTGGCTTAAAGCAAACCACTGGTTTAAAAGGAAATACTGTAAGAAGAAGGGATAGGAATAGGGGAGGACACAAAAAATGTCAGTGAATGCACAACTGATAATTATAACTCTGAATGTGAATGGGATGAACTCGCTCCTAAAATGGAAGCAAATAGCAGAGTAGATTAGAAACCAAAATCCTACCATATGTTGTCTACAAGAAACACATATGAGGCAGGTGGACATACACAAGTTTAAGGTTCAGAGCTTGAACAAAATTTTTGGGCGTCAAATGAGAAAAAGAAGGCAGGAGTGGCAATTGTGATTTCTGACAAAGCCAAAGTAAAAATAGATACGATTAAAAAAGACAGGGAAGGTCATTACATCCTGATAAAAGGCAGTATAAACAATGAGGAAATACTACTGCTCAATATGTATGCACCAAGTGGCATAGCATCCAAATTCATAAAGGAGAAACTGGCAGAGCTCAAGAAGGAAATAGATAGTAAAACCATACTAGTGGGAGATCTAAATATTCCTCTTTCAGATCTAGATAAATCAAACCAAAAAATAAATAAGAAAGAGGTAAGAGAGGTGAATGAAGCTCTAAAAAATAAGATTTAATTGATATGTGGAGAAAAATAAATAGGGACAAAAAGGAATACACCTTCTTTTCAGCTGCACATGGTACATTCACAAAGATTGACCATGTAATAGGGCATAGAAATATTGCAAACAAATGCAAAAGAGCAGAAATAATAAATGTAACCTTCTCAGATCATAATGCGATAAAAAATAATAATCAGTAAGGGCACCTGGACAGGCAAATCAAAAACTAATTGGAAATTAAA
>NW_025392670.1:0-5210 GCF_016433145.1 Gracilinanus agilis
ACCAAGAGAAAAAGAAAGAGATATAGCCAGAAAGTGATGGAGAACAGAGAGTTGTAAAGAAGAGAAATGAATGAATCTAAATGAGGCAGAGAGTGAGAGAGGATGGGAAAGAGAAGAGATGTGAGAAAGTTGGTTGAAGGGAGAGAGGCAGAATGAGACATGGAGACATGGAGAGGAAGAGAAATGGCAGAGAGGAGAAAGGGAGGGGAGAGAAAGGCAGCAACATGGATTTGAGAGAGCTAAGGTAAGACAGGGTGAAAAATAAGAAGGAAATACAGAGAGAGGAAGAGTGAATGAAAGACAGAGACAGATTCAGATCAATGTAGAGAGACCAAAATAAATAGACACACAGAGAGAGCCTGCACGAGTCAGAGAGACACAGATGGACAGACTGAGATACCCAGAAAAGGGTTAGGAGATAGAGACACAGAGAAAGGGAGAGAGAAATCAAGATACCTGGGCCCAGATACCTGCCATAGACCACTTCTCCATTACCATCAAAAGGGGGGTTTGGTTTAATGCAGCCTTTGCTACAATAGGACTAGGGATCTTTTAGGTCAGAGAGGCTAGGCTCAGTATAGGAAATTACTTTGAAGACTTACCGCAAGGGAACAACTTTAGATTTGGGGGGAGATTGAAGTAGTTGATATTAGTTTAGGGTTATTCAAATTCCTTTTCCACCTTAACTTATTGTCATAAATCCTACAACTATCCCTGTTATTGAGTGGTCTCTGTGTGTTACCTCAGCAAAGGCTCTGCCTGCCTGGGTCTTGTCAGTCTATCAATCCACAGTTACCCTATTAACACTGGTTCTGTAAGCCTTCCCAAACCTATTAAATCTTCTGATACTGGCCTATATTAACCATTCTTGTCCCATCCCCTAAAATCACCCTCTTACAATCCTCACCAGTGTTTTGCTTTTTTTTTTATCACATCCTCCCACTTCCCCTCCCTCCAGTGACCTCCCCCTTCCCTTATCTTATTCTCCTTCTTCTTCTCTGTAGGGTAAGATAGAATTCTATACCTCATTGAGCATACTTGTTTTTCCCTCTCTGAGCCAGTTACGATAAGAGTAATATTTAAGCACAGCCTGTCACCATCCTTATCCTCCCCTCTTCATAATGATTTTTCAAGCCTCTTTATCTTATGTAATTTACCCCATTCTAACTCTCCCTCCCCTTTCCTCTCAGGGCAATCCTGTTTTTCACCCTGTAACATTTTTTATATATCATATGGGCAGTTTTCTTTGATAATTTATTTTATTATAATGGCCAAGATTTTTTTTAATCAAGGCTTTCATGTAGTCCAATAATTCCTAAATTTTCTCTCTTGGATATATTTTCCAGGTCAGTTGATTTTTCAATAAGACATTTTATGTTTTCTTTTTTTAATTGTTTTTTATTTCTCATGAAATCATTTGTTTCTAGGTGTTCAATTCTAATTTTTAAGGCCTGATTTTCCTCCATTAGCTTTTGGGTCTCCTTTTTAATTCTTTTTGCATTGCTTTCATATCTCTTCCCCACTTTTCTGTGTCTTTTAATTGGTTTTTGAAATCCTTTTCGAGCTCTTCCAGAATCTATGTCCAATCCATGTCTTTCTTTTAGATTTTGCATGTGTTTTCTTTGCTTTTACTCTCCCCTTCTTTGTATATTGCTCCTTATCTCCATAAAAATTCTTTAGAATTAGTTGCTTTTTTATTGTTTGCTCATTTCCCTACCTTTTTATAGTAAGGCTCTGTTTTCTGGGAGTTTAGGGTACCTTCTTAAACTTTATTCCTTCCTTAATGCTACCCTTAGCTTTTTTCTGGTTTTCTGCCAGTTTCAGTTTTTCAAATATGGTATGGTGACCTGAGGACTGAGAGCTCTAAGAATCACCTCGATGGGGCATAAGCTTTTGATCTTACTCTGAGCTTGGTCAAATTCCAGCCTCAGGCTTACATGTAAGTGTTTTTGGTCTCACTGTGTACTTGATCTAATGGGGTTAATGGCCCTGTCCTGGAGTGATACCCTGAATTTTCCACAAAAAGATCTGGACCCACTTTTAGTCTACCAACTACTCCAAAATGGAGTACCCTGGGGCGGGAGGGGGGGATGTAATGCTTGAAACTTCAGAGATGTTTTGGATTCTCTCCTCTCACTTCTCCCCATACCTGTGCTCAGGTGCCAAATGCTGTTATTTTTCTACTCTTCTATTGCTTTTCTCTCTCCTTTCCACCTCCCCTTCCCTCCCCCCTTTTCTATTCTTGCCACACTGTCTTAGGTAGAATTCTCATTACTTCTCTCAGGGACTATTGTGGCAGCCTCCTAATTGGCCTCCCTCTCCCGAAATCTCTCCTCCAATCCTTTTCTGTACCCTCTTATCAGAGGAGCTTCCTGATACACAGCTCTGACCATGCCAACGCCTTTCTTCCTCATTGCCTTTAGATTAAAGCCTACAGTTCAGACCCTGCCCACCTCTAATCGCGTTGTGTGGGGCGCTATTATGTCCTGGAAAGAGCACTGGCTTTGGAATCAGGAGATGTGGGTTCAAATCCCAGTTTTAATACTTACTTCCTGGCTACAAGGACTTTGGCAAGTATGTTTTCTTTTCTTGGCTTCCAGTTTTCTTTATCTGTGAACAGTAGATTGGACAGCCTTTCTTTTCCACATCTTTAGGATCATTTCCATCTTTAAATGGTCCAACCAGTTCCCTTTCCTGTCCCCAAGGCTCCAGCCAAAGGAAACTTCTTGATACTCCCCAAATCTCTCACCTTGTTTCCAACTTCCACACCTCTGCAGGGAGCAGCCTTCTAGGTCCCTTCCGTCTCCAGGTACCCGTTACTCAAGGCCAGGCCAGAGAGCAGGAGCTCCCTGCAGCTTCAGAAGTGACTTCTCCCTCCTCTGGACCTCTGGGGCATTCTGCTGGCTCTGGACTTCTCTTACAGCACATTGTACTGGTCTTATCAGAGTCCTAATGACTAATTTCAGTGCTGGGGACCTGCAATAGACAATGTGCCCCTGGGCAAGCAGTAGGAAAGGCATTCAGAAATCAAATAAAAGTGTTTTAAGACATTCAGTTTGGGAAAGGAATCTCAGGGAGAGACTTTTGGACCTCAGGCTATAAGGTCCTGTGGAGGAGAAATGCATTATGGGACAGAGAAAAGAATGGCCACCCTGGAACATCATAGTTCTTGAATTTGAAACCAGGCTCTGCCAACTGCTCTGCAGAATTTGGTGCAAGTCATTTAAAAACTCTCTGGTCTTTTCTTCCCTCCATTAGTGGGCTAAATGGCTTCTGGCTTCCATTCCTTTCCAGAAATGGATTTTATGAGATCCTGGCACACTGCAGTTTGCAGCTGGAGAGTGGGCAGGATAGGGATTGCCCTGGGGTGTAGCCATCAAGGGGAGGAAGAGTGGCAGCTTCCCATGTTAACTAGTTATTCTTGCTTAATAAGTTCTAAAGTGGGGGGGCAGCTGGGTGCTCAGTGGTTGGAGAGCCAGGCCTAGAGATGGGAGGTCCTGGGCTCAAATCTGGCCTCAGACACTTCCTAGCTGGGTGAGCCTTAATGGATAATAATGTGATGGATATTAAGATGCTGGTAATAAAAGTGAGCCACCAGGGGCCTGGGAGCCAGTAACTAGATCAGCAGAAGATTTGGGGCTACCAGTGTTGAGCAGCCTCAGCTGTGGTTCCCAGTCAATCTCCACTGCAGCTATAGGCTCCTTTAAGAGGCTGAATGAGGGGCCCCTCCTGCTGGAGTAACTGCCTTCCTATTGGGTGAGAGCAGAAGCCAGCAGAAAGTGGGGCTCAACTTCCTGGTTCCAAGGGAGGCTTTGCTTTCACTCCTCAGCAAACTCAACTTATTGATATCCTGTCCTCCCCTCAGTCTCTTTAGCCTTGGTGACGATACAGGAATTACAGGAACTCACTGATTCAGGCTAAGAGATTTATGTTAACAGGAAAAGGAAAACTGAGGTAAGAGGGTTTAGGGCAGGGGTCCCAACGTATGGCTCTTGAGCCATATCTGGCTCTTTCGAGGGCCAGAGATGGCTCTTTTTTAAAAACCATTTATTAATATTTATATTTTAGAAAAGTTAACATAGTTTCATGATTCATGCTTCTACTTTCCCCTTCACCCGCCCGCACTCCCCCCACCCATGCCCGATGCACATTTCCACTGGTTTTAACATGTGTCATTGATCAAGACCAATTTCCAAATTGTTGATAGTTGCATTGGTGTGGTAGTTTACATCCCCAATCATGTCTGCCTCAACCCATGTGTTCAAGCAGTTGCTTTTCTTCTGTGTTTCCTCTCCTGCAGTTCTTCCTCTGAATGTGGGTAGCATCTTTTCCATAAATCCCTCAGAATTGTCCTGGGTCATTGCATTGCTGCTAGTACAGAAGTCCATTACATTCTATTTTACAACAGTGTATTTGTCTCTGTGTACAATGTTCTTCTGGCTCTGCTCCTTTCACTCTGCATCAGTTCCTGGAGGTCTTTCCAGTTCACATTGAATTCCTCCTGTTTATTATTCCTTTTAGCACAATAGTATTCCATCACCAGCATATACCACAATTTGTTCAGACATTCCCCAATTGAAGGACATACCCTCCTTTTCCAGTTTTTTGCCACCACAAAAAGCACGGCTATAAATATTTTCCCATAAGTCTGTTTATCTATGATCTCTTTGGGGTACAAACCCAACAAAGATATGGCTGGATCAAAGGGCAGGCATTCTTTTATAGCCCTTTGAGCATAATTCCAAATTGCCAGCCAGAATGGTTGGATCAGTTCACAACTCCACCAGGAATGCATTAATGTCCCAGTTTTGCCACATCCCCTCCAGCATTCATTAATTTCCCCTTCTTTCATTTTAGCAAATCTCCTAGGTGTGAGGTGATACCTCAGAGTTGTTTCGATTTGCATTGGGATTATTTAGGTATTCTATTTCTTCTGCTGTTAATCTAGGCAATTTATATTTTTGTAAATATTCATCCATATCTCCTAGATTGTTATGTTTATTTCCATATAATTGGGCAAAATAGTTTTTAATGATTTCCTTAATTTCCCCTTCATTAGAGGTGAGGTCTCCCTTTTCATCTTTGATACTGTCAATTTGGTCTTCTTCTTTCCTTTTTTTTATTAGATTGACCAGTACTTTGTATATTTTATCTATTTTTTTCCAAAATACCAGCTTCTAGTCTTATTTATTAATTCAATAGTTCTTTTA
>NW_025392671.1:0-1303 GCF_016433145.1 Gracilinanus agilis
GCATTGCTGCTAGTACAGAAGTCCATTACATTTGATTTTACCATAATATATCAGTCTCTGTGTACAATGTTCTTCTGGCTCTGCTCCTTTCACTCTGCATCGATTCCTGGAGGTCTTTCCAGTTCACATGGAATTCCTCCAGTTTATTATTCCTTTGAGCACATTAGTATTCCATCACCAGCATATACCACAATTTGTTCAGCCATTCCCCAATTGAAGGGCATAACCTTGCTTTCCAGTTTTTTGCCACCACAAACAGCACTGCTACATTTTTTTGTGCAAGTCTGTTTATCTATGGTCTCTTTGGGGTACAATCCCAGCAATGGTATGGCTGGATCGAAGGACAGACATTCTTTTATCGCTCTTTGGGCATAGTTCCAAATTGCCCTCCAGAATGGTTGGATCAGTTCACAACTCCACCAACAATGCATTAATGTCCCAATTTTGCCACATCCCTTCCAGCATTCATTACTCTCCCTTGCTATCATTTTAGCCAATCTGCTATGCATGAGGTGGTACCTCAGAGTTGTTTTGATTTGCATTTCTCTAATTATTAGAGATTTAGAACACTTTCTCATGTGCTTATTGATACTTTTGATTTCTTAATCTGAAAATTGCCTATTCATGTTCCTTGCCCATTTATTAATTGGGGAATGGCTTGATTTTTTATACAATTTATTTAGCTCCTTGTATATTTGAGTAATTAGACCTCTGTCAGAATTTTTTGTCATAAAGATTTTTTCCCAGTTTGTTGTTTCCCTTCTGATTTTGGTTGCATTGTTTTCCCTTGTACAAAAACTTTTTAATTTAATATAATCAAATTTATTTATTTTACATTTTGTAATTTTCTCTAACTCTTGTTTGGTTTTAAAATCTTTCCTTTCCCAGAGATCTGACAAGTATACTATTCTGTGTTCACCTAATTTACTTATAGTTTCCTTCTTTATATTCGAGTCTTTCACCCATTCTGAATTTATCTTGGTGTACGGGGTGAGATGTTGATCTAAACCTAATCTCTCCCATATTGTTTTCCAATTTTTCCAGCAGTTTTTGTCAAATAGTGGATTTTTGTCCCAAAAGTTGGACTCTTTGGGTTTATCATAAACTGTCTTGCTGACATCACTTACCCCAAGTCTATTCCACTGATCCTCCCTTCTATCTTAGCCAGTACCATATTGTTTTGATGACAGCTGCTTTATAGTATAGCTTAATATCTGGTACTGCTAAGCCACCTTCCTTCATGTTTTTTTTTCATTATTTCCCTTGATATTCTTGATCTTTTGTTCTTCCAAATAAACTTTGT
>NW_025392672.1:0-4260 GCF_016433145.1 Gracilinanus agilis
AGTATGAAGGGGGTAAGATTAAGAAACTGTAGCAATTTATTACTGGGCATGTGATTATCTAAGGTGCCCTGAAACGTGGACATGAGTACAGCCCAGTTATCATTCTGAAATTTAAGCCAATCAAGATGTTCTCTGCTATAAGGGGATACCACGTGGTCAGGGGGACGGCCAAAATGGCGTGTAGAAAGACGAATGCCTATCATAATTATACGGGCAACCAAATCAGGGTACGGGGCAAGAATCTTTCGATTGTACATGGGGAGATGTATCCAAATGAGGGGAGTAGGATCTTGCCATAAGAGTCCAGTGGGAGAGAATTCAGTTGAAAAGATGAGGAGATACAGGGATAATTTTGGGGAGAAGTATCCAATATTCTGTGTGGCTATAGCCTGTTCCACCTTTTTGAGGGAAGCTTCACCTGCCGGGGTCAAAAAACGAGGGGAGGAAGGGTCAGCATCCCCTCTAAGAATGTCCTCCAGAGGACGGAGGTCTGCCTTAGAAAGTTGCAGATAGGGGCGTAGCCAATTAATATCCCCTAAAAGTTTCTGGAAATCATTAAGAGTCTTGAGGGAAGAGCGTTTGAGCTCAACCTTATTAGAAAACAGCCGGTCGGGTTCAAGCCGAAATCCTAGGAAGGTGAAGGGGTATTGAGTTTGAATTTTGTCTGGGGCAATGCTAAAGCCACGAGCTTGGAGCGCTCTGACAATAGCCTGAGCTATAGTCTGTGTCAATGAGGGAGAAGGGGCAGCAATGAGGAGATCATCCATATAATGGATGATATAGGCCGAGGGATACTGAGTCCTGACAGGGTCAATAGATTGAGCAACAAATTTCTGACATAATGTTGGAGAATTAGCCATACCCTGGGGCAAAACGGACCACTGGAATCGGGGGTTAGGCCCTATATGATTGACTATGGGAATGGAAAATGCAAAACGAGGACTATCAGAGGGATCAAGAGGGATTGAGAAAAAGCAATCTTTAATATCAATGACAATTTTGTTGAACCCTTTTGGAATGGCGGTCGGGGATGGAAGGCCTGGCTGCAAGGCCCCCATGGGAAGCATGGTTTTATTAACTTCACGTAGGTCCTGTAAAAGTCTCCATTTTCCTGATTTCTTTTTAATAACAAAGATAGGTGTATTCCACGGGGAAGTGGAAGGTTCAAGGTGTCCAAGAGAAAGTTGCTCCTGCACTAGCGTTAGGGCAGCTTGAACCTTCTCAGATGTTAGAGGCCACTGGTCGATCCAGACAGGAGAATCAGACTTCCAAGTAATTTTATCAGCCTGGATTGCAGGGGGATCAGTGGCCCTTATGAAAAATTTTTTGATCCAAGTCCTCCTCTATGAGTTTGGGCTGGGAGAGATATTGGATTTAAAATGCCTTGTTCATTCTTTCCAAGGCCTTTTCCTGGGAGGTATCCAGATTTTAGCATCATGGAAGTAACAGCATCACTAGGGCTAACCATAAGGAGCCTCATCTGGGCTAAAATGTCTCTACCCCAAAGATTAACGGGGAGTCCTGCAACTACATAGGGGCGTGTAGTACCACTATTACCCTCAGTGTCTTGCCAATTAAGAAGCTTAGTACTTTGGAGTGTGTCTTGAACCTGACCTATTCCTGACAAATGAGTAAATGAGGGTTGAAGAGGCCAGGCACGAGGCCAATGGGCTTGGGAAATAACAGTGGAATCTGCCCCTGTGTCTAACAACCCCATGAAAGTCTTTCCTTCAATCTTTAATTGGAGAGTGGGTCGGGATTCAGTGAGCTGTTGCACCCAATAAATGTTGGAAGAGCCAGGTGAGGAAGAACCTCGTTTTTGGGCAACAGCAGGAAAATCGCCTATCATGGGGAGGGGGAGGGCCTGAGCTAAACGTTTACCGGCAGGAATAGTAATAGGGCCGTGAGGGGATTCTACGACAAGCTTTATTTCCCCTGTATAGTCATTATCAACAAGAGTAGGATGTATCGTTACTCCTTGCAGGGTAGTAAGTGCCCTGCCAATAACTAGAAAAAACATTCCAGAGGGCGGTGGGCCAAATTTGCCAGTAGGGATCACTACAGGGCCATCCTCGGGAGTTAATATTCTGGTGGAGGCGGCACAGAGGTCCAGGCCTGCGCTTCCTGCAGTGGCTCGAGTAAGGGGGCTGGGCAGGGGCTCCCGTAGGAGCCCCGCCTCCCGTTTCCCGACATTGGGGAAAGGTTCTGAGGTTTGGCCCGACAATCTCGAGCCCAGTGCCGACCCTTTCGACATTTAGGGCAAAGGCTGGAAGGTGGTCTTTGGGCTTGAGCCCGAAGGGGGGTGAAAATCTGATTAGAGGGACATGCACGGGCAAAATGGCCAGGTTGTCCGCATCTAAAACAATTTCTTGGAGGTTTGGGGCGAGAGGTTTGAATAGCAGCCCCAATGGCTAGGGAAATGGATTTATTCAATTTGTGCTCATATGCATCGATATCATTACATAAACGAATCATTCCATTCAAATCCAGTTCTCTGGCTTTTCCTCTAAGAGCAGCTCTGCAAGCCGAATTAGCATTCTCAATTGCCAGGTGTCTTACTACCGGGTTATCTGATCCATCTTGTCCTAAAACTCTTTCAGCCGTTTCAAGAAGTTTCGCTACGAACTGTGCATAGGGCTCATTAGGCCCTTGAAAAATTTTAGAAAGGGGGGCTGTAATTGCTCCGGCCGCTGGGACAGCCCGCCACGCTGCCATAGCAGCATGTGCTGTTTGCATAAGCAAACCTGGGGGCAGCTTCATCTGTTGATTTTCTAGTGCAAAGTGATCACGGCCAATGATCTTATCAGTCGTCCAATTAGCTGTGTGGGCATTTTTCAAATTGAGTTTAGCCTGATTCTCAGCCCTTTCCAGAAACTCTGCCTTCCAGATTAAAAATTGCCCTCGGGATAGGACAGACTGCACAACTTTAGACCATTCGGAGGGGAGCATGTGTCCCTCTCCTCCAAGCCCTTCTAGAATGGTGAGTGTAAAAGGGGCATTCAGACCATAATTTTTAACTGCCGAATGCAGGTCTTTAATGTGCTTAATTTTTAACTTTCTATAGATTGGCCGATGATGGTGGGGGAGACCTGAAGTATCTGCAGCCCTGGAATGTCTATGGGATCCGCTTTCCTCCTCCCCCTCTTCCTCCCGTTCGGAGTCAGAGGAGTCATGTGGGAGGGGGGTTTCTATAGGGAGGTCTTCAGGGGCAATCTCTGTAGCCTGTTGCCTAGTAACAACAGGGAAAGCAAGGGCAGGACTCTTAGATTTTATCATAGTTTTTGACTGTACCGGCTTGATATTACAATTCAGTGGCCTGAGAGTGTTTGACTGCAAGTCCTGTAACTGAGTGGTTAATGCATGAATCTCCCTCTGTAAGTCTAAGAATTGCCTAAGATCGCTGACTTGTCTACCAAGTTGGCTTGTGGCTTTTTTAAGATCAGTCGAATCTGGGAGAGCTGGAAAAATGAGTTGAGGGATGGGAATTGAGGAATTATACAGGGGAGGTCTGTGCCCGAGAGCGTCATTGTTATAGTAACGGGCTGCCTCCTCCTCCAATTCTTTCTGAGGAACTGAATGAAATGTGCTTTCCTGAGGAGGGTCTGTGTATAGGACTGGATAAAGATGAGGCTTTATTTTATCGGGGACAAGAGGTTCCTCAAGAGAGAGATTTTTGCAAGGCTCGTCTAAAAGAGACGAGGGACGCTCCTCTTTAAGGGACGAGCTTTGTTCTTTAATTAAGCTCCCTTCTTCAGATTTAATTTTAGATTCCAAGATAGCATCCTCAGCCAAGCTGAGGAGGTGCGAGGCTTGTTGACTCGTGTCGGCTTCTTTAAGGATATCACGAATCAAGCCATAGAAAGAAAAGTAATTATCTGGAATTTCTTTGCCTGCTCTTAAAAGGCCATTAAGTTCCTTACCCACTTCATTCCAGGTAAGTGGATGAATGCCTAGGCTATGTAGAATAAGCCAAGGGCAGTGGTCCTCTATGAAGCAGAAGAACCTGAACAGGTCCTTCTTTTTTACTCTGATGCCTCTCTCCCTGAGGTTATGCTTTAGTTCAGTCACGAACACTGTTTCCTTTGAGAGTGTCTTTCCCATTTTACACACTCTTTTATGGGAAATACTCTTGAATTCTGAATGCCTATGGGGGATGGGACAACTTACCCTTATCTCAAGGCGTCTTGCTCAGCCTCTACCTATTAAATATATTTGCAGCTGCTTCTCGGTTGTCCGGTAAGCCGTCTTCACCTTGCCCCA
>NW_025392672.1:4275-8846 GCF_016433145.1 Gracilinanus agilis
GAAAACCTTGTGCGCAAGACAAACAGAGACAATTAGATGGATACAAGGCTCGTTTATTGGAGGTCTATGACCAGAATATATAGGGTGAGAGCAGAATGAGGTCAGCATTTACTAAGGGGAAAGGAATGCAATAAAAAGGTCCTTGGGGTAGTTTTTAATTATTGTTCCCTATGCCTGATTGATCCCATGATCAATATCATCTCTTCAGGAGGTTAACTACTCTTATCTTAAGGCTCTGGCTCCTAGCAGTCTATACCCCACAGAAGGTTGGTTGATTTTATCTTAAGACCCTGGCCCCTAACAATTCCCCCTTTCTTTTATTAAAATGATCAGCCTATGGCCCTTAATCTCTCCAAGTCGGTTGAGAGTTCCTCGTGTCCCCATGTATCCCCTGGTCAGAATAACAAGCAGTGACGGCCCCTGTCTTAGGCTACACAGGGGGAGTTGCTCAGCCATCGAGGGCTGAGGACCTGTGCTATTCCCGTCATTGGGTAACCGCCCTGTTGGAAAATTGTAGGCGAGTTTGGCCTAGCTCAGCATCTGCTGATTCGTTACGATGATATTGGACCATAGGGGATTTCATGAGGATCGGCTTGATTTTTGCCTTGATGAGTCTCATTAGACATTGGAAGGCCCAAGGGCCAAAGGTTAAGATCAATAAAAATATAAAGAAAGGTGTAATAATAGTGGGAATTAGAGTAGAGAGCCAAGGAGAACCTTTGAGAAGGGTACTAAACCATCCTTCCTGTGCCTCAACTTCCCTTTTTTTTTTGTGCTAGTCGTTCACGTAACTTTGCCATAGATTCTCTTACTACACCAGTGTAATTAGCATAAAAACAACATTCTTCTTTAAGGGCTGCACATAATCCCCCTTCTTTTAAAAAGAGAAGGTCCAGTCCTCGTCTATTCTGTAAAACTACCTCTGATAAGGATGTAAGGGATTGTTCCAGTGCTGTGACTGACTTTTCAAGAGCTTCTAAATCGGTTATCATAGCTGTTTGAAGGGCATCAAGATGTTGGGTTTTAAGGAGGGCGCTGGTACCAGTGCCAATGCCTGCAGCGAGACCTCCAAGCCCTATCAGAATAGCTAAAGTAGTAAGGGGTTCTCTACGTGTTCTGGGAGAAGGGGATAGGAGGGAAATCACACTATTATCTGAATGAAAGGAAATACACGGCCATAATTGAATAAGCACACAGAATTCAGAAGAGGTATTAAACATCAAAAGGAATAAACATGGTGTCAGTCCAGTATTACAGGCCCAGAATCCATTATTCGGGGCCTCCAAATAGCTAAGAGAAGGAGAAAAGGAAAGGGTATAATTGCATAGGTGGGCATGAGAAGGGGGGACGGCGCCTATACAGAGGCCTTGACCAGAAACTTCAACCAGAGTTAAACTGCGAGAAAAGGCGGCGCAGCGTGGGGAAGCTAGGGCTGTGGGAATTAGGGCTGTTTCATTAGGTTCTACCATATAGGCAATGCCTTCATAGTAAGGGGGTTGTGGACTCAGACAGAGCCAACACTCAGTCGTCAAATCTGGCCTGGAAGCATTCAGGGCAGCATATGCACCTGATACTAGAGATAAAAATCTGTCTGCTACATCGGGAATATTTGGGGACCCTTGCTGTACCTGGGACTGTAACTGAGAAGAGACTTTCGGGGATAAAGGAGAAAAAGGGAAAACCGTGGGAGTCAGTAACTGCTGGGGCATGATGTTAGGACCAACAGAAACAATGAATGGTTGTACACGGAGGCGGAGGGTGAAAAGAAGAACATCATCAAAACCAGTCTTATACAGTCGTAAACCCCAAGTCAAGCCATCTATCCATTTAACACTTCGTTTCCCTGCGTTGGTAAATGTGATAATGAGGGGATTACAATTAGGAGGGCTAGGGATACACACAGCTGGACGGGATAGATTGCGAGTTATTGATATCAAGTCCCAGTTCGCCTTGATCCAATGTGTAGTGCCAATGGTTTCACATCCCCAGGCTGCACAAAATCCATCTGTCTGATCGCCACAATGTGGAGGCTGATCAAACCCTGGGCAGCCATATAGAGGAAATTGAGTATCTTGAGTCCAGTAACCTGAAAGGCCAGGTATGCCAGGGATAGTGGGGGCACAGTAGTGGATTGAGGACATTTTAGGGGCACCTAGGGCACAAAGATCGACCGAGATGGAAGGAAACCACGCCCATTGAGGCCATTGGGAAGAAGAAACGGAGGTGATGATGGCTTGATTAACTGGATTGATGACCTCCCATCGTTGTTGGACCGGGAAATGAGGACTGGAAGTGGTGACCGGAATAAAGGTGGAGTAGATGATGTAGACTGCCAGAAAAAGCGAGTTCAGGATCTGAGGTTCCATCTGTGGTGTCGTCAGGGTTATGATCCTGAAAAAGAGAAAGAAAAAGATTTCTCAGGGACGAGACCCTGGCTTAGAAGAATTAGTATCAGAGGTAAAAGGTTTAATCAGTCTAGATGGAATCCAACGGGCATTGTTAGCCGCTTTATCAAAAATACAGGCGGAGCCCTTTCCCCAAATGATGACAGGGTCGGGGCCACACCAAAGGCCCGTGACGGGGTCACGCCAAAGGACCGTAGCCAAATTCGAGGAAGTACTTGGGTGCCAGTGACGATCAGCAGCGGAACGTCCTTCGGCATCCAGCGTGAGGAAATTAAGAACAAAGAGAGCGTGAGCAAGAAGCAAAGTCTGATTGCCATTTAACGGATAAAGAGTTTCTTGAGCCTTGAGTTTAAAAAGAGTATTTTTAAGAGTTTGGTTTGCTCGTTCGACAATACCTTGCCCTTGTGGGTTATAAGGTATGCCTGTAACATGCTTTATACCTAGCTGAGAACAAAATTGTTTAAAGGCTTGGCTGGTATAGCCAGGGCCATTGTCTGTTTTAATGGAGAGAGGTTTCCCCATCATAGACATGGCTAAAAACATATGCTTGATGACGTGTTTAGTGGCTTCCCCAGATTGTGCAGAGGCAAAAAGAAGGCCACTAAACGTATCAATGGAAACATGAACATACTTAAGTTTGGCAAAAGAAGGAACATGGGTGACGTCCATCTGCCATAAGTGGCCAGGGAGAAGACCACGGGGGTTAATTCCCAAGTGGGGTTCAGGCAGGAGAGTAACACAATTTTTACAATTTTTCACAATTGACCTGGCCTGTTCTCTAGGAATTTTATAGGCCAGGCGGAGGGATTGAGAGTTAAGGTGGTGAAGCCGATGTGCCTCTGTAGCAAGGGAAACAGGGTCAGGCAAGGGGGCAGTAGAAGATGTGGACGCAGTTACTAGGGCAGTAACGCGAGTGTACTGGTCTGCGAGATCGTTTCCAAAAGATAAGGGGCCTGGGAGGCCGGAGTGGGCACGTATATGACCCACAAAAAAAGGGCAAGACCGTGATCGAATGGCTTGCTGGAGTTGAGAAAAAAGAAGAAAAGTAGCAGTTGTTGGTTGAATTGCCGGAACGATTTCTAGTCGGAGCAGGGATTGAACCACATACCTGCTGTCCGAATAGAGATTAAATGGAGTATTGGGCAAGGAATGAAAAACTGTTAAAGCAGCATAAAGTTCCACCAGCTGCGCAGACTCATAAGGAGTTCGAATGGAGCGAGGGTGATTGTTCATGACTATGGCAGCAAGGCCAGTTTTAGAACCGTCCACAAAGATAGTGGGTGCTCCTGAGATGGGGGAAGATCGAGTTTGACGTGTAAGTATGAAGGGGGTAAGATTAAGAAACTGTAGCAATTTATTACTGGGCATGTGATTATCTAAGGTGCCCTGAAACGTGGACATGAGTACAGCCCAGTTATCATTCTGAAATTTAAGCCAATCAAGATGTTCTCTGCTATAAGGGGATACCACGTGGTCAGGGGGACGGCCAAAATGGCGTGTAGAAAGACGAATGCCTATCATAATTATACGGGCAACCAAATCAGGGTACGGGGCAAGAATCTTTCGATTGTACATGGGGAGATGTATCCAAATGAGGGGAGTAGGATCTTGCCATAAGAGTCCAGTGGGAGAGAATTCAGTTGAAAAGATGAGGAGATACAGGGATAATTTTGGGGAGAAGTATCCAATATTCTGTGTGGCTATAGCCTGTTCCACCTTTTTGAGGGAAGCTTCACCTGCCGGGGTCAAAAAACGAGGGGAGGAAGGGTCAGCATCCCCTCTAAGAATGTCCTCCAGAGGACGGAGGTCTGCCTTAGAAAGTTGCAGATAGGGGCGTAGCCAATTAATATCCCCTAAAAGTTTCTGGAAATCATTAAGAGTCTTGAGGGAAGAGCGTTTGAGCTCAACCTTATTAGAAAACAGCCGGTCGGGTTCAAGCCGAAATCCTAGGAAGGTGAAGGGGTATTGAGTTTGAATTTTGTCTGGGGCAATGCTAAAGCCACGAGCTTGGAGCGCTCTGACAATAGCCTGAGCTATAGTCTGTGTCAATGAGGGAGAAGGGGCAGCAATGAGGAGATCATCCATATAATGGATGATATAGGCCGAGGGATACTGAGTCCTGACAGGGTCAATAGATTGAGCAACAAATTTCTGACATAATGTTGG
>NW_025392673.1:0-3568 GCF_016433145.1 Gracilinanus agilis
CTGGCTTCCTCTTCTCCAACAGAAGGAAATCGAAAGCCCTTCCTTGCAGTAGCCTCCAGTCCTGATTGTCAACTAGTTATAGATATTAGATTGGCAGGGTCTCCAATCCCCACTCCTCATACTGTCTGTCCTTTCCCTGATCATAGATTATATAGCGTTTAACAAGTACCTTCCTCAGTGGTCTCTATATCAGGACTCTTGGGGAGGGAGTCAATGCAGTCAGATACCAAACGTGATTCAAGGAGAATCAAAGCCCTATAACAATTTATCCAACCTCAGGTTGGTCCTGAAAGGGTTACCCACCCACCCAACCTTTCAGGGTCCTCCCTGGGCAACTGTTGGAGAAAGGGGAAATTACAACCATCAAGGGTGATTGGGGTTGGTGTTCCCCCATCATCTGCAACTAGGGAGAGTACATAGATACATTCACATCACTATATATATATTTATATGTATACACACACACACACACACACACATATATCTCCCTTAGGCCCTTTTTGTTATAACAGTGGCTGTGCATTTGCACTTCAGAACCAGAAAAGAAAAATCTCCTAGAATTCTGGCATGCAGATGGGAGAGATGTGGAAATGCTGGTCTACCACCAGGCCCAAAACATCCTGATCTATAAAGGATGTGAAAAGGCAATTCTCAGATGAAGAAACAAAAGTCATATAAAAAAGGGTTCCAATGGGGGCAGCTGGGTAGCTCAGTGGATTGAGAGTCAGGCCTAGAGACAGGAGGTCCTAGGTTCAAACCCGGCCTCAGACACTTCCCAGCTGTGTGACCCTGGGCAAGTCACTTGACCCCCATTGCCCACCCTTACCAATCTTCCACCTATGAGACAATACACCGAAGTACAAGGGTTAAAAAAAAAAGGGTTCCAAATCACTAATGAGTAGAGAAATGCAAATTAGAACAACTCTGAGATACCACTTACCACCTCTCAGATTGGCTAATATGAACAAAAAGGAAAATGGCAAACGTTGGTGGGGATGTGGGAAAACTAAGTGGGATACTAATACACTGTTGGTGAAGCTGTGAACTAATACAACCCGTTTTGGAAAGGAATCTGGAACCATGTCCAAAGGGCCACTAAATGACGCATACTTGCTTTGACCTAGCAATAGGACTACTAGGTCTGTATCCTAAAGAAATCAAAGGAAAAGAACAAGGACACGTATCTGCAGAAATATTTCTGGCAGCTCTTTTGTAGTGGTGAAGAATTGGATACTGAGGGGAACAGCTGAATAAGTTGTGCTCCACCGTTGTAATAGAATACTCTTACATCCTATAAGGAATGCTGAATAGGAAGAGTCCAGAAAATCCTGGGAAGATTTCTATGAATTGATGCAAGGCAAAGTGAGCAGAACCAGAACGATGTCTATGATAACCAAAATTCTGTTGGGTGATTGACTGAGAAGAACTAAACCATTATCCTCCAGGCAAGGATCTCAGATGAGTCCAAGGAACTCCTGATGAAAACATTCTCCAGGACCACAGAACGAATGCAGATCGAAGCAGACATTTCTCCCTTCATTTCCTTCATGAGTTTTTTTTCTCCTTTGCACAATATGTCTTTTTTCATGACATGGGGAATATGGAAATACATACTGCACAAGCAACACTGGTATAACCTAAATCAAATTACTTGAGGAGGGGAAGGGAGAGGGAGAAAGAAAATTAAAATCACAAAATGTCAGAAAACAATTGTTGAAAATTTTTTCTACATGCAATTAAAAAAAGGAATAGACCCATTTTTTAAAAATCTTGACCTACCTGATTCTGCAGTGCCCATGGGGAGAAGTAGCCATAGTCTTTGAAAGTAATAGCAAATGCCCTTCCATCTTTAGAGGCAGAACCTACCATCTCTAGTGTGTGAAGCAAGGACTTCTGGGTATTGTCATGGTAGCCACTGATAGGGGAATGCCAACCTCACTATCCTGAGAGCCCTCAAATCACTTTTAGGTTAAACCTATGAGTGGGAAGGCTCCTGATACAGAAGATAAAAGATGAATATTATGAGCCCAAGGAGAGGGAGCTGGAGAGTTAGGGTGCCGTCTTCTCAGGCCTGAGCCAAGGACATGTCCTCTGTCAGATCACGCCCTAGCTCAAGGAAGGGTTGGGGTGGGGTACAAGGAATAATAAGCAAGTGAGGCAGGGATGGATCTGTTGAGAGAATGGAGAGGAACAACATGTGGCATCCTTTTCCATGTGGAAAGTTTTGATCCAGCCTAAAGCTTCTGCCAGGGCTATTGCATTTGTGGTCATTGATTTACTGGGCATTTTTGTTAATGTGATTCTTACTAGCTGAGGATTTCTCTCCTCAGTGCTCTGCTGCCTCCTAAACTGGCACCACATGCTCAGGCTTCTTCCTGGTTGGGGTCCCAGAGGCCACGCATCCCAAGTATGCACAGGGACAAATGGGCCACAGAAATGCCCAGCGGTGGAGGTGATTCTTGGCTTTCAAACCTAACATCTGAAAGGAATTTTTTGAGAATGGAAATCTCCCCCTGCAGTCACCTCAGCCTTGTTTCATGGCTCTTCTGGAAACAATTATTGGTGCCATGTTACAGCAGGGGTCAGCAAACGATGCTCCCTGGGCCAAACCTGGCCTATGTGCTAAGAATGGCTTTAAAGGTAAGAACCATTTTTGGAGAGCCATACAAACGGGGGTTGGGAGGGACTCGATTGGGCCCAGGTCTATCCTTTGATAAGCTCTGTTTTAAAGGAGAGAATCATGACACCCAGTTTGCAAAAATGATTTCCCACCAATTCTCACACAAAGCTTGAGAGCTAAGGACAAGTGTGATATTTCTGAGAAACTTGAAGTGATTCCGGGACTCTCCTTGGTGACTCTCCCAAATCTCTCTGCTGCTGTTTAGAACTTCAACTCCCTCTTAGACCCCTCAGGTAGATGTCCCCCAATGCTATTTTTTTAACCCTTACCTCCCCTCTGGGAATCTACACTGAACATTGGTTCCAAGGCAGAGGGGTGGTAAAAGCTAGGCAATGGGGGTTAAGTGGTTTGTCAGTTCACATAGCTAGGAAGGGTCTGAGGTCAGATTTGCTCCCTGCTAACTTGTGGGCACATCATAGATCCATTATTGATTCCCTCTGGAAGCTGCTCTAGCTTCTTGGGGAGGGAAACTGTGATACAAGTTGGGTGGAGTGAACGTGGGCACCCGCCATTTGCACACCTATGGAGTGGCTATATGGAGCTGCCAAAATCTATGGGCTACCCGTGTGTTTGGGGAACAGAACTTTCACTGGCTAACGTAGGTGCCTGGGTTTTCTCTTGGGAGTCCCTCGTGGGGATTATACCCTGTTTGTACTTATGGGGCCCTTCCTTGGTACTAAAAACGGATCCCCATCACCTCCCACATTAACAGAGATTGGGATGTTGCAGGGGAGGGTAGAGTTCTGATTGACAGAGGGCTAATTGTGGTGCTAGACCATGTTCTGGGTTAGGGCTCAGCGGAGATACTGGAGTGAGGGAGAGCGACCCCCATTGGTTCCAGGCTGGCTTGTTTTCTGGGTAGTGCTATGTAGCCTCTTGAGGCTATTC
>NW_025392674.1:0-5929 GCF_016433145.1 Gracilinanus agilis
GATGATTCTGGAAAAGAGAGTGAGGCTGATGACTTTGGGCAACTCTGTTTTACTTAAATCCAATTCATATGCAAGTCAAGACATCACCTATGACAGTAGTTCACAAACTTTTTTGTCCTACTGCCCCCTTTCCAGAAAGAATATTACTTAGCTCCCCCAGAAATTATTTTTAAAAAATTTTAATGGCATTTAATAGGAAAGATAAATGCACCTGTAGCCATCACTGCACCCCTGGATCGCTGCAGCCCCCACCAGGGGGTGGTAGCACCCACTTTGGGAATCACTGACCTATGATATCATTTGTCCTCTGTGAAAAATCAAGGATGAACAACAACAACAGGATCTTTTTATTCTTCTTGCTGTCTTTTCATTCTGGCCATGGACTCCCTTAATGTCCCCTGCTCCACATCTCTTATCATCTTCTCTTCCTATCTCCCTAGTGGATATGGTAGAAACCTGTACTCAATTGTGTGTGTATGTGTGTGTTCTTCCCTCTTGGAATCAGTTTCAGTGAAAGCAGGGTTTGAGCATTGGCCCCTTATTTTTAACTTCCACTAGAAAAGCTCTTCTGTGTGTGACTCTTTTATGTGAGAAAAATATCCTCATTCTGTCTTTCTCTTTCCCCTTCTACCAATGTATCCCTCTTTCTTGTCCCTTCAGTTACTTATTTATTTATTTTTGGGGAGATCATCCTAACATAATTAACTCACATTCATGCTCTCTCTCTGTGTAGACTCCTTCTAATTGTCCTAATAATAATAAAGTTATTTGGAGTTACAAGTATAATCTTCCCATACAGAAAAATAAATTAAACTTTATTGCTGCCCTTATGATTACTCTTTTAAAAAAATTCAAATTTTTTAAAATATAAATTTGTTACATTAAAATATCTGTCAATTCTTCCTCCTTCCTTACCGTCCTCCATTAGAGAAGTCATCATTTTGACAAAAAGATATATATATGTGTGTACATATATATATGAAACATACATGTGTTTTTTATACATATATATGAACTTTTATCTCATTTATTTCTCTTTATCAGTTCTTTCTTTGGAGGCCAACACATACACATTATTCTTTAAATAATATTTCCATTGCTGTATATAATGTTCTCTTGGTTCTGCTCATTTCACTCTTCATCATTTGATGTAGGACTTTCTAGGTTTTAAAAAAAATTGATCCTTTTATAATTTCTTATGGTGCAGTAGAATTCCATCACAGTCATACCACAACTTGTTTAGCCATTCTCCAATTGATGGACAATCTTTGATTTCTAGTTCTTTGCCACAAGAAGAGAGTTTCAAGAAATATTTTAGAAATATAGGTTCTTTTCCATTTTCTCTATTTGCCTTAAGAAGTAAACCTAATAGCAGTATTGGTAGGTCAAAAGAAACAGTTTTATAACTTTTTGTGCATGATTCCATATTTCTCTCCAAAATGTTTGAGTCAGTTCATGATTACTTTTTCATATTTAAGTTTTTATGCTTTATTGAGGCTTGTGTTTGAATATAATGTCAAAGTTTTCTATTCAGCTCTGATCTTCTCATGAGGAATGCTTGAAAGATCTCTATTTCATTAAATATCTTCCCTCCCCCCACCTCCTGCCTTGAAGGAGTAAACTCATTTTATTTGATAGGCCATTTTTTGTTATAATCCTAGCCCCTTTGCCTTGCAGAATATCATATTCTAAACTATCTGCTCTTTTAACATGAGAGCTACTAAATCTTTTGTGATACTGATTATAGCTCAATGATATTCTAACTGTTTCTTTGTGACAGTTTGCAATGTTTTCTCTTTGGCTTGGAAGCTCTGGAATTTACCAATAATATTCCTAGGAGTTTCATTTTGGGATCTTTTTCAGGATGTGATAAATTAATTTTTTTAATGTCTAATTTAACCCTTTGGATCTAAAATATAACTTCAGTTTTCCTTTATCATTCTTGAAATATGATATCTAGGCTTTTTTTTTTATCATGGCTCTTAGGTAGTCCAATAAATCTTAAATTATTTATCCTCAATCTATGTTTCCAAGTCAGTTGCTTTTCCAATGATATATTTCACATTTTCTTCTATTTTTCTCATTCATTTGCTTTGTTATATTGATTCTTGATATCAGTCTTTGGGATCAATTCTAATTTTTATGGAATTAGTTTCTCTACTGAAATTTGTACCTCTTTTTCTGATTTGGCATATTTTGCTTTTTAAGGAGTTTTTTCTAGTGAATTTTCATGATTCTTTTTGACATTGGGCCAATTCTATATTTTAAATTGTAATTGGATGAGGAGAGAGGATTAAGTCACATGATTTATTTTAGCCATTTTATGTTCTTCTTCTCACCTCTGTTCTTCACATCTTGCTAGGCTAGAAATGCCACATTTCTAAATCATCAGACATTTCTGTTTACACATGTATCATGTACATTCAGTGATGTTTCTGGGGCGGTAGAACAGAGTGAATATATATCACTCTTCCCACATATTTACAACTTTTCCCACATATTTCCTGTGGATCCTTCCTCCCAAAGTGAAAGCAACTTTTTGACTAATCAATTTTTTGTACTCTCCTACAGCCATGTCTACACCAAGGGATAATGCTATTGAACCAGATCATGAAGACTCTGGAATAAGAGACCTGGAGAAGAAGTTGCAAGAAGTGGGCCTGGATCCCCAGTACTGGCTATCTAAGCTGCAGGAATGCTTGGATGTGACCTCTGTCCAAGCCTTACAGCACCTAGAACAGAAGGAAGTTCTGACACTGAAATCAGAGGCCAAACATCAATGGGAGAAACGGGCATTAGAAAAACTTCTTCAGCTGTCCAGCACTCAGGGATCAGAGGAGATGCAAGAGAAGCACTGGGTGACAGTGAAGAAGAGACAAGAGAGAGCACAGTCAGTCTTGATAGAACTGAAGGAGTTGCAGGTGGCAGGTAAAAGTCGCCAAGAGGAGATTGTGAGGAGGAAAGAAGAAGAGCTGAGGCAGGCCATGGAGATCCCACCAGAGTACTGGCCAATCACTAAGAAACCCCTAACAGAGGTCATAGAAAATATGGAGAGAAACCTCAGTCTCATGGAAGGCACTCTCTCCAAGAGGGAGAATTTTCCTGACCAGGAGCTCCTGAAACGAGTGTCAGGTGGCCTAGCCCTGCAGGGGATTTACCAAACTGGCCAGCCTGAGGATCTTTTGGAGAGGAGAGAAGAACTGCTCAGTCTCCCAGAGAACATCTTTCTGCTCAGCCCAGAACAGGGGACACGGATGGAAACCAAGGAATTTTCATCTTCTCGTGAAGAGTCACTGTTTACCCAAAGCATGGAGAAATTGGGTTTTACTGTTAGCTTTTTGGCCAAGGGTGGAGGCTGGGGATGGAACCTGGAATCCAGCACTAATTATACCAGATCTTCTGACTCCAGAGAGGTCCACAGGAGACACTCTGAGAACACTTATAGCTGCCTCACCAGGTTCTGTTACATCCCACTGGCTTGCTGCCACTTTGCACAAGATCAGCTCTATCTTAGCAGGTCAGCTCTGCAAGAGTTGAAACAGTTAGAGAAACTTCTGATCTACTCCAATGGTTCAGAAACTCAAGTACTGAAGCGTAGATGTGAGGCATTTTTCCAAAGGTTTGGCTCTCATGTGAACCAGGGTCCATTGCATTTGGGAGGAATATTCTGGTGGAAAGCTGTAACAGAAGGCTTCAGGTCAGAGGAGCTGCATGATGTGAAGAAACAAGCCTCAGAGGCACTTGATGTATATATTGGAGGCAGCTACTCTGGTTTTGGGGTGAGGGTTGCAGCCGGAACGAATATATCAAACTCTCAATCTCAAATGTCTTCTCACAATACAAATTCCATTAATTTGCAAGGAAGATTCCAATTGTCTGTGTTCCAAACAGGAGGCCCCCCAGAGGTAGATTCTCTTCCACAATGGAAAGCTGGTCTTGTGGCTAGCAACTGCACCTGGTGTGTCATTGACAGAGGTTATCAGTTAGTGCCTGTCTGGGATATAATTCTGTCTAACCATAGACAAGATTTTCAGGATCCCCTTCAATTGACTCACTGCCTCACAGACACTTATACAGCCTTGACTGGCCTACATGCAAGGACCCAGGATGGAGAGGAATTACTGAGTGCAATCGATGATGCAAAGTCTTTTTTAGAAGAAGTAGAATCCTGGGAAATCTCTGAACTTCAGGAGAAGTTGAAGAAAATAATGAATTTCATGCAAAAGCTGAGTGAGAAGACCAGGAACTATGACCCTTGGATTAATATCTGTCTCAAAAACCCATCTCTGCAACAGTTCTTGGTGGACATTGTCAACTTTTACAAGGATTCCAAAATTCAGGAAGTCAAATTCATTAAATCTCAGTTGCGTAGCCTTCTGTATCCTCATGTCTATCAAGTGAAAGACTTCCCACAGAGTCACACAATCATGCAGTGGATTTTCCACCCAGCAAAGCAACAACAACATATACATGTTACAGAATTTGATGATTTCATTGAACTCTTAGAAAGGGAAAAGAATGGCCTTCTTGAAATAAATCCTAACTTAGAGTTCTTGGGAAAGATGGAAGAAGCTCGAAGAAAGGCCACGTATAAGATCAGTTCATTTCTCAGCTCCTTTCTCAAGGCCTTGAAACAGTCAGGAGAGTCAGGCACATACCTACTGTTACTTTCCATTGCAGTTGGTGCAGGGTACAAGGAGAAAAACGAAACCTTTCATTGTCTCCTAGGATGTGAAGACTTAAATTTCCTGTTATGTGAAATGAAAGAAGCCCATGAAAAATACCAGAACCTTAATAGGAAATATGCCTATATGGCTCAGGCATTCCTTCTGTTCACAGGACTCACAGTTACCACTCGTCCTATTTCTGTGTCTTCAGAAGAAAAGAAGCAACGTTTGGAGCTCATGCAATCTCACATGGGACAGTCATGGTCCAAAGAAGTCCTTCATATACTCTCAAAACCCAGGGCAGGTCATGATTGGGAAACTCTGGAGAAAGACTTGAATTTCCTCATCCGTGGAGAATATGAAGCTACATTGAACTGTTTACAGATGGACCAGGTGAAAAAAGAACTGGAAAGTATCTCTCAGAGAAAGACGAAGTTATGTGAACCAGAACCAAGTACCATCAAACAGCATGAAGTGATAAATTCCAGCTTTTTAGACTTAGCCAAGAGGCTTGATCTGGAGCCTTACTATCCAAGGAAGATGGGTCAGGCAGATTTCCATCTGATTTCCAAGACTTCTGTTCATGACACTGAGCCAGACAAAGAGAATCAGTTGCCATTTTATTTCCTACAGAAGCTATTGATGCTGGATTGCAGACTTAGATACTTGGTCTGCAAGATAGAGGGAGACACAACTGGTCAGACCAGGACTCTCAGAAACTTTGAGGATGACACTTCAGATCCTTATGATGATTTGTTTAATGATAGTGACACACCCTCTGCCCTCTTGACCACAGGCCAGCCCCACATTCACCCAATGGACATCCAGATGATGATTTTTCATTGTGCAGATGACTTCATGAGACAATACATTTCTAACAAATTTTCCATCTGCCAATTTGCTCTCCCTCTTGTGGTGCCCAATCCCTCTACTTCTGTAATAGAATTCCCACTTTGGTCTTTCAGCCAAATCAAGAGAAACTGGAGACAGAGAGAGAAATCAGAGGGAGAAGACAAATTCATTAATTTTAATAACCAACTCATCTTCCAAGTACCCATCCCCATTGTGTCTTTTATAAGAGTTGTGAATTCTGCTACTTCTTCCAAATCTCAGATCTTGAACTCTCTGTTGAGTAAGCACAAACATGATACTTTTTTCCACCGTCACTGCCGAGGAAGCAACAAATCCTGCCTCTTGATGGGAGGTGTGGTAGAAATCTCCTGGTTCTTCCCAGGGGGAAGACCTGAGGACAGATTTGAAAG
>NW_025392675.1:0-12242 GCF_016433145.1 Gracilinanus agilis
TTGTTATTTTTATAGCTCAATAATAAATATTTTGGCAACTTAATTGGCATGGATTTGAATAAGTAGATTAAGTAGGATTTTCATTTTAATTCTATTGGCTATGGCCATTCATGAACAATGAATATTTCTCCAATTATTTAAATCTGACATTATTTGTGTAAAAAGCATTTCATAATTACGTTCATGTAATTCTTTTATTTTTTGGCAGATATATTCCCAGGTATTTTATTCTATCTATGGTTATTTTATTTCATTTCATTTCATTTTTTAAATCATTATCTTCTGTCTTAGAACAAATACCATGTATTTGTGATTTTAAGGCAGAAAAGTGGTAAGGGCTAGACAGTGGGGATTAAGTGACTTGCCTTAGGAAATATCAGAAGCCAGATTTGAACCTATGACCTCCTATCTTTAGTCCTGGTTCTCAATCCACTGAGTCACCCAGCTGTCCCCATCTATGGTTATTTTAAATGGCATATCCTTTTTTTACCACTTCTTGCAGGGCTTGTCAATAATTGGTAATGATTTATGTGGGTTTATTTTATATCCTGGTACTTTGCTGAACTATTGATAGCTATAAATAACTTTATTTTTTAAAATCAATTCAATTCAATTTTTCTATGGGATTTTCTACATGCCATCAGTAAACCAAATAGTTTTTATTAACTTTTGCCCATTCTGACTACAGGAACTATTTATTCTTTCTCCATAGCATGGACACATCAAGTACCTGAAGGCAAACAAGTGAGGAAAGTTACAAAAGAATAATAAAAGCAAACATTGGAAACTGAATAGTAAGTATTTTTGCCCCTAGAGAAGATTGGGATTGGGACAAGTCTTCCCTTCTCTGATTCTTAGTTTGTATATCTGTGCAATAAATGGTTTGAACTAAATGATATGTAATATCTTTTTCTACTCAGTCTTATTATCCTAGAACTTATAAAATTACCTACTCAGAGAATTACAAAGTTGGAACAAACCTCAAAGACTATACACTTTCTGAGCAATAATTCCTTCTATAACATATCTGTTTTTATTGATCATCCAGTCTTACTTTGAAGATATTTAATGGATATTAAATATTTATTTGTGTCACATAAATATTTAATGAATATTAAAGACTCATTGTCTATTGATACAGCCCCTTCCACTTTGACATAGTTCTAATAAAGAGAAAGGCTTTCTTTGCATCAAGCCTAAATTTGACTCTTTTAAAAAACTTCCTCATATAATGAGAGTGGTGATTCATGTACAGTTGCCAAAATGTAAAACAAAAAACAAAAACAAAAACAAAAAATAAAAAAAACAACAAAAATCTCAAACCCCAAAACATTTACCCTAGACATGGACACTTCCTAAGCTCCAAGATCATCTGCATTTCTCCAGTGTTAGCTTGCAGGAGCATGGTAGGGAATGAAAATTATTTACCAAAATGAACTATCAGGGACATTTCTGTGAGGTACTACTGAAAGGCAGGCAAAGTAATTTTTTCGAGATATGACCAAAAGAACTTTTCTTATGTTTATAGGGCATGTCTTTGGATCCAATTCATGAAAGAAATTAAATAGCCCAAAGGCTATAGGCTATCTCCCATAGGGAAATGGACACCTAACTATAGTAATTCAACAGAAAAGTTATAGATATCAGCACATCAGCAAGTGGCACTGGCTGTATGTAGGGCAACATCAAGTGGGAGCTTGAGAAACAGAGAAGTATGCTAACAACATGAGTTTAGGAAACTGAGTTCTTTGAACTATACATGTTTCCTATCAACAATGTTTTATATAATTGTGAGAGACAATTCTCCTTTGGGTATAGAAATAATTTTTCTTTGTTGTTAACCTTGATACCCTATTCCCCTATTCAACTAAATGTCTTTGCTTTAAATTAATGTTTTTTTGGTTTATTTTGGTTCAAAAAAGAAGCACCAGATAGAGTTTCATGAACTGTTATTTTGAATAGATATTGATTAATAAAGCACCTTAAATCTGGGCATATCCTTCAAAAGCCCACATGGAGAGGAACATTAGGTTTCATGGTGATGATGCCTCTGATCCCTGGAGCCAAGTACAATAAGTTTACTGATCTTTTATATGGCAGGGGGCAGCTGGGTAGCTGAGTGGATTGAGAGACAGGCCTAGAGACAGGAGGTCCTAGGTTCAAATCTGGTCTCAGACACTTCCCAGCTGTGTGACCCTGGGCAAGTCACTTGACCCCCATTGCCCACCCTTCCCACTCTTCCACCTAGGAGCCAATACTCAGAAGTTAAGGGTTTAAAAAAATTTTTATATGGCAGCCATTCAAATACATGAAGATTCTAGTCCTGCTACTGATAACAATTCTTAACCTTAGACTGTTCTCACAATTTGACTCACAATTCACTTGAAACATGTCCTGCTGAAAAGAGCTGGAGAAAAGTCACTAAACTATGCTAAATAGGACCATAACAAATTGATATCTTCTAATCTTAACTGTCACCATGCTAAAACAAATGTTCTGTTCTTCCATTACTGATTCACTACGCCAGGCTTCACAGTGTGTTTTATACTGGTGTTCATCTCTTATCAATTCTCCCATGGAACTCCTACCTTGAGTAATCAAGAGAGATAGAGTCGAGCAAAAATAGAAAAGAACACAGAACAGAACCTTGGATGCCACCTGCAGTTAGTGAGTTTGATGCAGATGAAGAACTAGAACTAGAAATTGAGAAAGAGCAGGGGAGCCAAGAAAGAATAACATACCAAAAATTTAGAGAGAAGAGAGCATTCAGGAGCAAACAGTTATTACGAGTGTCAGACTAAAGAGATCTTCAGAAATATAAAAGCTTTAGAAAAGGAAATTAGATTTGGCAATTCAGCTATCATTGATATCTTTGTAGTAGTGCTTCAGTTGAAGGATGAGATCAGAAGCTAGAATGAAGAGGCTTTAGAAATGAGTGAGAAGAAAGGAAGTGAAAATACTTACTGTAGACTGCTTTCTCAAGGAGCTTAGCTGAGAAAGGCAGAAAAATAAAGGATTGGTACAAGGCTTTGTGGCATCCATTAAGGGTTTCTTTTTAGGATAAAAGAGCTCTGGGTATATATATTTTTTCTTATTTTTTTAATCATTTATTAATATTCATTTTTAACATGGTTACAAGATTCATGCTCCTACTTTCCCCTTCACCCCCCACTGTCCCCCCACCCATAGCCGATGCACATTTCCACTGGTTTTAACAGGTGTCCTTGATCAAGACCTATTTCCAAATTGTTGGTAGTTGTATTGGTGTGGTAGTTTTGAGTCCACATCCCCAATCATGTCCTCCTCAGCCTATGCGTTCAAGCATTTGTTTTTCTTATATGTTTCCTCTTCTGCAGTCCTTCCTTTGAATGTGGGTAGCATCTTTACCATAAATCCCTCAGAGCTGTCTTGTGTCATTGCATTGCTGCTGGTACAGAAGTCCATTACATTCGATTTTACCATAGTATATCAGTCTCTGTGTACAGTGTTCTTCTGGCTCTGCTACTTTCACTCTGCATCAGTTCCTGGAGGTCTTTCCAGTTTACCTGGAACTCCTCTAGTTTATTATTCCTTTTAGCACAATAGTATTCCATCACCCGCATATACCACAGTTTGTTCAGCCATTCTCCAATTGAAGGACATACCCTCCTTTTCCAATTTGTTGCCACCACAAAAAGCGCAGCTATGAATATTTTCGTACAAGTCTGTTTATCTATGATCTCTTTGGGGTACAAACCCAACAATGGTATGGCTGGATCAAAGGGCAGGCATTCTTTTATAGCCCTTTGAGCATAGTTCCAAATTGCCAGCCAGAATGTTTGGATCAGTTCACAACTCCGCCAGCAATGCATTAATGTCCCAATTTTGCCACATCCCCTCCAGCATTCATTACTCTCCCCTTCTTTCATTTTAGCCAATCTGCTAGGAGTGAGGTGATACCTCAGAGTTGTTTTGATTTGCATTTCTTTAATTATTAGAGATTTAGAACACTTCGTCATGTGTTTATTGATCCTTTTGATTTCTTCATCTGAAAATTGTCTATTCATGTCTCTTGCCCATTTATCAATTGGGGAATGGCTTGATTTTTTATACAATTGATTTAACTCCTTGTATATTTGAGTGATTAGACCCCTGTCAGAGATTTTTGTTATAAAGGTTTTTCCCAATTTGTTGTTTCCCTTCTGATTTTGACTACATTGTTTTTGTTTGTACAAAAGCTTTTTAGCTTAATATAATCAAAACTATTTAATTTACATTTTGTAATTTTCTCTAACTCTTGCTTGGCTTTAAAGTCTTTCCTTTCCGAGAGATCTGACAGGTATACTATTTTGTGTTCACTTAACTTATTTATAGTTTCCCTCTTTATTTTCAAGTCATTCACCCATTCTGAATTTATCTTCCTGTAGGGTGTGAGATGTTGATCTAAACCTAATCTCTCCCAAATTGTTTTCCACATTTCCCAGCAGTTTTTGTCAAATAGTGGATTCATGTCCCAAACGTTGGACTCTTTGGATTTATCATACACTGTCTTGCTGATATCATTAACCCCAAGTCTATTCCATTGATCCTCCCTTCTATCTCTTAGCCAGTACGATATTGTTTTAATGACTGCTGCTTTATAGTATAGTTTCATATCTGGTACTGCTAGGCCCCCTTCCTTCACATTTTTTTTTCATTATTTCCCTCGATATTCTTGATCTTTTCTTATTCCATATGAAGTTTGTGATAGTTTTTCCTAATTCAGTAAAGAAGTTTTTTGGTAATTTGATAGGTATGGAACTAAATAGGTATATTAATTTGGGTAAGATGGTCATTTTTATTATGTTAGCTTGTCCTACCCATGAACAATTAATGGCTTTCCAATTGTTGAGATCCAGTTTTATTTCTTTGGAAAGTGTTTTGTAATTGTTTTCGTAGAATTGCTGTGTTTGTTTTGGTAGATAGATTCCCAAGTATTTTATATTGTGTAGGGTGATTTTAAATGGTGTTTCTCTTTCTACTTCTTGCTACTGTGATGTGTTGGAAATATATAGAAATGCTGATGATTTATGTGCATTTATTTTGTATCCTGCAACTTTGCTAAAACTGTTGATTATTTCTACCAGCGTCTTAGTTGATTCTCTAGGATTTTTTAAGTATACAATCATACCATGTGCAAAGAGTGATAGCTTAGTCTCCTCCTTGCCTATTTTGATATGTTCAATTTCTTTTTCTTCTCTAATTGCTACTACTAGTGTTTCTAGTACTATGTTGAATAATAGAGGTGATAATGGGCATCCTCGTTTCACTCCTGATCTTATTGGGAAGGCTTCTAATTTATCCCCATTGCATATAATGCTTGTTGATGGTTTTGGGTATATACTGTTTATTATTTTTAGGAAAGGTCCTTCTATTCCTATACTTTTCATTGTTTTCAATAGGAATGGATGATGTATTTTGTCAAAGGCTTTTTCAGTAACTATTGAGATAATCATGTGATTTTTGTTTGTTAGACTGTTAATATGGTCAATTATGTGGATGGTTTTCCTAGTGTTGAACCATGCTTGCATTCCTGGTATAAATCCCACCTGATCATGATTGATGATCTTAATTTCTTGCTGGAGTCTCTGCTAATATTCTAGTTAAGATTTTTGCATCAATGTTCATTAGGTAGATTGGTCTATAGTTTTCTTTCTCTGTTTTTAGTCTGCTTGGTTTTGGAATCAGTACCATATTTTTGTCATGAAAGGAATTTGTTAGGACTCCTTCTTTGTTTATCATATCAAATAATTTGTATAATATTGGGATTAGTTGCTCTTTGAATGTCTAATAGAATTCACTTGTGAATCCATCAGGTCCTGGTGATTTTTTCTTAGGGAGTTCTTTGATGGCTTGTTCAATTTCTATTTCTGATATGGGATTATTTAGGTATTCTATTTCTTCTGCTGTTAATCTAGGCAATTTATATTTTTGTAAATATTTACCCTATCTCCTAAATTGTTATATTTGTTGCCATATATTTGGGCGAAATAGTTTTTAATTATTGCCTTAATTTCTCCTTCACTAGAGGTGAGGTCTCCCTTTTCATCTTTAATACTGTCAATTTGGTTTTCTTCTTTCCTTTTATTATTAGATTGACAAGTACTTTGTCTATTTTATCTGTTTTTTCAAAATACCAGCTTCTAGTCTTATTTGTAAATTCAATAGTTCTTTTACTTTCGATTTTATTAATTTCTCCCTTGGTTTTTAGTATTTCTAATTTAATTTTCATCTGTGTGTTTTTAATTTGCTCGCTTTCTAATTTTTTGAGTTGCATGCCCAATTCATTAATCTCTGCCCTCCCTAATTTGTTAATATATGCACTCAAGGATATAAATTTCCCCCTGAGTACTGCCTTGACTGCATCCCACAGAGTTTGGTAGGATGTCTCATCATTGTCATTTTCTTCAATGAAATTGATGATTTTTTCTATGATTTCTTCTTTGACAAATTGGTTTTGGAGAATCATATTGTTTAATTTCCAATTGGTTTTTGATTTGCCTGTCCAGGTGCCCTTACTAATTATTATTTTTATTGCATTATGATCTGAGAAGGTTACATTTATTATATCTGCTCTTTTGCAATTGTTTGCAATGATTCTATGACCTATTAGATGGTCAATCTTTGTGAATGTACCATGTGCAGCTGAAAAGAAGATGTATTCCTTTTTGTCCCTATTTATTTTTCTCCATATATCCATTAATCTAATTTTTCTAGGACTTCATCCACCTCTCTTACCTCCTTCTTAATTATTTTTTGGTTTGATTTATCTATAGCTGAAAGAGGAATATTTAGATCTCCCACTATTATGGTTTTACTATCTATTTCCTTCTTGAGCTCTGCCAGTTTCTCCTTTATGAATTTGGGTGCTATGCCACTTGGTGCATACATATTGAGCAGTGTTATTTCCTCATTGTTTATACTGCCTTTAATCAGGATGTAATGACCTTCCCTGTCTTTTTTAATCATATCTATTTGTACTTTGGCTTTGTCAGCAATCATAATTGCCATTCCTGCCTTCTTTTTCTCATTTGATGCCCAAAAGATTTTGCTCAAGCCCTTTACCTTAAACTTGTGCATGTCTACCTGCCTCATATGTGTTTCTTGTAGACAACATATGGTAGGATTTTGGTTTCTGATCCATTCTGCTATTTGTTTCTCTTTTATGAGTGAGTTCATCCCATTCACATTCAGAGTTACAATTATCAGTTGTGCATTCACTGACATTTTTGTATCCTCCCCTAGTCCCACTCCTTCTTCTTGCACTATTTTCTTTTAAACCAGTGGTTTGCTTTGAGGCGGTATCCCTTATCCACTCCCTTAATTAACTTCTCTTTCTACCCCATCCCTTGTTATTACCCTTTTTTTATTTTTAAAGGTCTAATGAATTCCCTCCCCCTTCTTGTCCCCTCCCTTTTTTTACCTCCCTACTCTCCTGCACCCTTTGGTTTATCCCTTCAGAATTTCTCAGTAGGGTTAGATAGAGCTTTTTATCCCAATGGATAATATAGCTACTCTTCCCTCTCCGGGTTGATTACACTGAGAATAATGTTTAAATATGACCTCTTAATACTCTCTTCCTCTCCTTCTTATAATAGTTTTTATCCCCTCCCCTTCCCATGCCTTCTTTGTGTGTAATAGAATATCCTATTTTTCTTATTCAATCAAATTTCTCTTGGTGTCAGAAGACTATTCAACTCCCTCTTTCCCACCTTCCATGTCATTTTAGATCATTTAGTATTCTGTCCTCTCCCTATGAATTATTCTTCTGACTGCTGTAATAGTGAATATTATAATAGTGAATAGAGTTCACTACAAAGAATTATACATAGCATTTCTTCACATAGGAATACAGGTAATTTGATCTTATTTAAGCCCTTAAAGAGTCAAATTTAAAAAATTATGAGTTTTCTTTCTTTTCCCTTTGTTTCTTATTTACATTTTCATGTTTCTCTTGATTTTTGTGGTTGAATATCAAACTTTCGATTTAGTCCTGGTCTCTTTTGTGCAAATACTTGGAAATCTTCAATTTTGTTGAGTGCCCATACTTTCCCCTGGAAGTATATAGTCAGTTTTAATGGGTACTTGATCTGTGGCTGAAGACCCAGCTCTCTTGCCTTTCTGAATATCATATTCCAAGTCTTGAGGTCTTTTAGCGTGGAGGCTGCCAGATCCTATGTGATCCTCATTGGTGCTCCTTGATATATGAATTGTCTCTTTCTGGCTTCTTGTAAGATTTTTTTTTACTTGAAAGATCTTGAATTTGGCTATTATATTCCTGGGTGTTGACTTTTCTGGGTCCAGTGTAGAGGGTGGTCTATGGATCCTTTCAATGCCTATATTGCCCTCTTGTTGTAGAACTTCAGTCCAATTTTGCTGAATAATTTCTTTAAGTATAGAGTCCAAGTTTCTATTAATTTCTGCTTTTTCTGGAAGACCAATGATTCTCAAATTGTCTTTTCTATACTGGTTTTCTTGGTCTGTCACTTTTTCATTGAGATATTTCATGTTTCCTTCTATTTTATCAGTCTTTTGACTTTGTTTTATTTGTTCTTGTTGTCTTGAGAGATCATTGGCTTCTAATTGCTCAATTCTATACTTTAGGGCCTGCTTTTCCTTTTCAATCTGGTCATTTTTGGTGTTCAATTTGATAATCAGTTCATTTGCTTTCTGAGCCTCACTTTCTAATTGCAAAATTCTGCCTTTTAAACTCTTATTTTCTTGCCAGATCTCTTCCATCTTCCTCAACATCTCAGTTTTGAACTCTTCAATACCTTATGACAAGTTTTCATTGTTTTAGGAAGGTTTGGATATGATTACTTGTTTGTCCTCCTCTGTTGTCTGGATTTTCTCTGTGTAAAAGTTGGCGAGTGTTCCAGAGTTCTTCTTGATAATCTTTCTCTTCTGGGGTTCTCAGCTTGCCATTGTTAGCCCCGCCCCTTCTCAGCTTTGTCTTCACACTCAGGGTCTGTCTGTGCTTTCTAGGCTCCTGAGGGCTCAGGTATCATTGTTCTAGGGGTCGAGCCTCCTGGTCAACCCTGGTCTGCCCCTCTGCCCGAGGCTCCTTCAGCAGTCTCTGGGGCTGCTTCCACAGCCGAGCTCCTATCTGCACAGGGTCCCCACTCGAGATCCTAGCCTGTGCTTGAGATCTTTGTCCATGCCTAGGGCACTCCCTTCACCCTTGCACATGCTCGAGAAAGTCTGTGCTCGTTCTTTAGCCACTTGGGGTCCTAAGTCTTGCTGCTCTCAGAAACAAGCCCTGGAACTGCCAGTGACTTAATGAGTGTCCCAATCCTGCTTTCATTCTTTTGCATTGGCCACTGGGCTGTTCATGGTTTGGGGGTGGTGGAGGGGCTTCTTCCTCTCGCGTTTCAGTGAGAGCTGTTTCACCCCTTTATCGGGTGGAAATGTCCTGATTCCACGTACCTTCAATGCTGTGCCCTGTTGTGGGGTCCCTTTGTTAGTCTGGATTCGTTTTTATGTCCCCTTGAGGAGTCCTGTCTGCTTCAGTTAGGAGACATCAAGCAGTGCTGCTGCTTACTCTGCCGCCATCTTAACCGAAAACAGCTCTGGGTATATTAATAGGCCGCAGGAAGTAACCAATAAATAGGATAAGACATAAGAAAGGACTTAGAGTGGAGGCAATTTTTTGGAAAAATAAAGAGGGAATGGGATCTAGGGCAAATGTTCAGGTGTTTGCTTTGGCAAAAGAAGGGCCAAATCTTCATCTGAGACCATTATGAAGAATATGGTAGAATGAGATGGCTAAGTGATGTGAAATGTAGAGAAAGAGAAACAAGAGCTCTTTGAAAATAACATATTTTTATGTGAAATGAGATGATGTATGTTACATATCGACTCATTTTACTTTTCGTCTATTTTACTGTCAGCTAAATCTTTTGATCAAGGCATATTGTGAGATTAGTTATCAATGGCTTATGAGAGTGAATAATCTTAAAGTATTCACATGGATAAATTTTATTTCTGAGCTGTATTACAGCTTATATGTGTTTCTTGTATTTCTAATCCTGTCTTTTGAGCCCATATTTCATTAATCACAGAATTTCAGAATTAAAAGGGATCTCAATTGCCATGATGCTTCATTCATACTAAAAAATAATCCTTACTATTACATATCTTACCAAAAGTTCATCTAGTTTTAGCTAGAAAATCTCTAATAAGGAAGTAACTATCACTTTTCTAGTTGTGAAAAAACAAAGAAACTGCCTACATCTTGGATGTGTGTCTGAAGATGACATAAGATGGTTTGGGGGAAAAGAGAAGATATTGATTGGGTGGCCAGCAATAGCTTAATGTTTTGCCACTCTCTTCTGCTATTTTGTATTATATATTCTTTTCCTTTTGACTGTCTAAAACTTTATGTTCTCTTCCTGACCCATTCTTCTTTAATTGAAAGAAAAACTATTGAACTAGGATCTCAAGAACTATATGGGTAAAGAAAGAAAAACACTGACATTGGTTGCTCAAACAAGGAAGGACTATTACCTAGTAAAATGCCTTATGCCTTCCAAATACAAGACACAGTCCAATGACATCTCCTATTAAGATCAACTCTATATATGCTAGGTCTAATTCTGGATCATGAAATGTTCTTCCTGCTTAGATTAAATCACTAGCTTTTGTTTGATAACTTTTTATTGCCTCTGATACCTATTCAATGTTTTCTGAGAGCCAAAATGCCACAAGCTGATCCACAAATGTTGATATTATATGTGGAGGTAAATACCCTCTCATATTGTTCATAGAGGCTTGGATTTTTGGGGACTGATCAAGAATTCTATAGAAGCATGTTATATAGGATAATAATTGCACAAACAATGTGATTTATAGCAGAAATAAATTACTGAAGATGGGAGAACTACCCTCACTTCCCTCTTTCATGTCAAGATGAGTGGAAGGAAGTATGCTAGACTTGGTGTTATTTTAGAATTGTATAGATATAGTCATGGATGGAGCATTAGAGGTAATATAATCTAAATAAAGAATTCTACACAGTATTTCTGACAAAAGGTCCATATATAATTTCTGTGACCAGAGCTCCCATTCTCCCAGGAAGATCTTTGGTACTACTGGAAAGCTCTATTTATTAGAAAGTTCTTCCTTATATTGGGCTAAAACATTTTTTTTTTAATTTAAATTTGCACATATTGGTTCTCTGCCTTGTAATAATCCAGAAGTAATCTGTACTCTCTTATTTGTGATGGCTTTTCTAATATTTGAAGAGAAGAATCATGTAGTTTTCTCTCCTCTGGTATGGACATATCCTATTTCTTTCTTTTTTTGTTGTTGTTAACAATTGGAGATTCATTTATCCAAAAATATCATGAGAAGCATATTCATAAGAGATTGGCATTGAGAATCTTTTCAGTTGATTGATCTTTGGAAAAGCTAACATCCTTATTCACCAGACAGTCATTTAAGAGCCTCTCCCATTTTTCTTGATTACTTTGTACCCATGTCACCTTTTGTTATAAAAAATTAACCTTTGTTTTTATTTAATTTATTATAGAGATATTTTATTTAACCAATTACATGTAATAACAAATTTTGACATGTTTTCTAAAGTTATATGAAAAAATTATCTCCATTCTGTTTCCCCTCCCAGAACTGCAAGCAGTTTGATCTGAGTCATATATATATATGATCATGCAAAACATATCTCCATATTTTTCATTAAAACCGAAACTCTAAAATAAAACCCCAAATAAAGCAAAGTGAAAAATTGTATGCTTTTATCTCCATTCCAACTCCAACTGTTCCTTTTCTGGAGGTGGATGGCATTCTTTGTCTTAAGTCCCTCAGAATTACCCTGAATTATTGTATTGTTGATGGTAACTAAGTCTATCAGAGTTGATCATTCCACACTATTGCAGTCACTGGGTACATTGTTTTCCCAGTTCTGCTTATTTCTACTTGTATCAGTTCATTTAGGTCTTTCCAGCTCTTTCTAAAATCATCCTGCTTATCATTTCTTACAGCACAATACTTTTCCATCACCACCATATATCACAATTTGTTCAGCCATCCCCCAGTTGATGGACATCCTTTTAATCTCTACTTCTTTGGTACCACAGAAAGAGCTTCTTTAAATATTTTTGTACAAGCATGTACTTTCTCATTTTTGTGATCTCTTTGGGGAAACAGACCTCATAATGATATTATTGAATCAAAGGGTATGCATTGTTTATAGTCCTTTGGACCTA
>NW_025392676.1:0-3644 GCF_016433145.1 Gracilinanus agilis
CCCACATGCAATGCAGAGATGTAACCAGGGCAAGGAAACTGATACTTTTCCCAAGGGCACAAAAATTATAGGATACTGACAACACTTTTACATCTTCAGCAGTATAACTAAGCTTAGTACCTAGTTAGCAATAACTACTTAAAATAGGAAGTGAACAGATGGTATACCACTTCCCCAAATAATTTCACTATTAATGAATTCTTCTCTGGCCCTAACCTATTCCCTCCTAATACATGTGTCAACCCTAAGTGGTCTCATGATGTCCTATATTTGTTGAATTTCTCCAGTCCACCCCCAAACCCTCCCCAAATGAATTTGTCTTTAAATTTGACTTCTTTAATGATTTGTGGTGCTCTACCTGGGCAATAAAATTGTTGCTTAAACTCTATCCTCACTTCATAATTTTTATTTCAGAATCTATAATTGAAGAGTCATTTCCTTTCCCCTAATTACCTATACACACACACATATATATGTATATACACATATACATATATATAGCTAGAAAAAAATAATTAAATTATCAGTAATTTACAATAATATTGTATCAAATTTACTGGATCCTTACATACCCACTGCTTCTAATAAAAAGGAAGTTGGGGAAACATGAATACCCTGAAATGGGCAAAAAGAAAAATTATTAGTTTCCTTCTCCCTAAAGCCTTGATTGATCCCCCAAGTTACCACTGTTGTCAGCTCCTTAAGGGATGAGCACACATCATTATGGCAGTCTACAAAAAACCTCCTTCCAAACTGTGTACGACTCATAATAATTTCTTTTCAGGTCTATCTATTAAACCTGTTCTAAATCCATTGAATTTTTCTATTCTAGCCTAATACACATCTATACTTTTTTCTATAATAACAGCATTAGATCTTATTTAATGCTTGGCTGCAATCTAGATAAACTATATCAACAGAATTCATTTGATGGAGTACATTAGTTACCTTATCAAAAAGGAAACAGAGTTAGTCTGACAGGACATATTCTTGAGGAAGGCATCCCGGATTATTGTGATCACTACATTCACTCTATAATGGTGAATATTCTACAATTTTCCCAGAAACTGCGGTTGAGCTCACTGACTCTTATTTTGCAGACATTACAAAGTTCTCTTCATTTTTTTAATAGTAGTAGAATATTTGTACTTCTTTGATCTTCCTCCATTTATCTTGAACCTAAACATGCCTAATTCTATTCTAAATAGAGTCTTCCAATGTTGTAGTGATATTCCATACATATTGATTCAATTTTCTGCATATGTACTTTAAAAATCAAAGATGATCATGGCACGTAAGTGACAGTAGCTAAAGAGCCAGGCTTGGAATCAGGAAGACCTGAGTTCAAATCTTGATTCAGATACTTATTAATTGTATGATTCTAAGCAAGCCCCTCAAAACTCTGTTTGCCTCAGTTTCTTCAACTGTAAAATGAGGATAATAATAGCACCTGCCTCCAAAGTTTGTTGTGAGAATAAAATGAGGTAATATTTGTGAAGTACTAACCACATTGCTTGGCATGTAAATAGATGTTATACAAATTTTAATGATAATGACTCTGTTGATAATGATTATGACCATGAACTCCCTGACCACTCATCTCTCTAGCTATTACATTCCTGGTAGTTGTCATTTGAGGATTTCTTTATGGAGGTGATCTGTGAATTCTTCCAGTTTCTAATTTTATTTTCTTGTTCAAGGATATTTTGGGCAGTTTTCTTTGATAATTTTTTTTTTGTATTATAATGTCCAAGATTTTTTTCTTGATCATGGCTTTCAGGTAGTCCAGTAATTCTCAAAGTGTCTCTCCTGGATCTATTTTCCAGGCTACTTTTGTAACATCCATGATCTTAAGTGGGGTTAAAGCTGTCTCACATAATTCCACAGTGTCCCCCAGAATTCCAGGAGAGGGGGCAGTTGGGCCAGTTAGGAACCTGGATATAAAAAGCCAGGACACCCAACTTGCAAGGACACTTTGGATACTGCTTTTGGGGGTTTAAGGGAGGCTGGGAAAAAGTGTAGCATTGCCCAACTATCCTTGAATCCTTGAGGGCCTTCTCCCACAGCTGATTCAATTAACCCTTGAGATGCTGATAGCTTAAAGATTTGCCTCAGGCTTGAGTATAAGCTTTTGGTCTTACTCTGAACTTGATCAGGTCAGGAGCTCAACTAATTCTACCCTCAGGCTTGGGCTCATGTACTTCATCTAATCAGGCACTCAGTTGATTGCCCTGTCCTGGGTCTCTGGCCTGAGCCCATGGCAAAAATATCAAGACCACACCCCCACCTTGAGTCAACCAACTACCCCAAGATGGGGTCTATATTCTCACCACAGGCTCAAACTAGGACTCCTGGCTTCCTCTAAGCCCACACAGATCAGCCCACTTCAGCACAGAATCCCCTGGGCTGGGATTCCAGTCTTCACCACAGGTTTGAAACTTGAAAGGATATGGGTTGGCTTGGACCTCTATTTTCCTAGGCAGGGTCTCAGGGTCTGAATGTTGTCTTAGGATTAGATTCTGAACCAGGAACAACTGACATGAGATGGTTGGGGGCGGGGGTAGGGGGGATTTAAGGGTTGGGGAAAGGGTTTGCTCTTAGCTTGCTCTTCATTCCTTGCTATACTCTTTCTGACTAAGCTCTCCTCTCACTCCAGTGCCCCAGATGTTCTCTACCTACCCTTTAAGTCTTTCTTTTCTTGAAAGTTGTTTCTGTCTGTCTTCTTACTGGTTCTTTCATTCCTATATTTGGTTTGTGGCATTTTTTTTTTTATATTGATTGGAAGGGATTCTGATGGTAACCTTTAGCTGTTCTGCTTTACTTGGCCCATTCTGGCTCCACCCTGGAAGTCAGCACTAGTCTCTTTAGATCATACTTTATCCTCCTCATTGGAATCATTTCTCTTCTTGTCTTGGGAGTACATTTTGAGCACTTCTCATGACTCCTGGGTTAACTTTCCCTATAGAATTTTAGGTTTATGAAATCCTAACCATTCTTTCTTTGAATTTCATGATTTCAAATTGTTGGACACATGAGATTTAGCCCAACTTGCCACTCCTTTTTTAAAAATTCTAAGATAAAATGGTTATCTCACTTCAAGTTTCTCATCACTTCTCCCTTAGTAAGCAATTCCTCCTTGTTAGTAAAAAACAGATAAAGAATAGAACTGCCCTATTTTCATTCAAATGCTTACCCCTATGTTTCCTTGCTCTAATTCCTGGATTTTTTTCCATGCTAATATATCTTCTTAATAAGCAAAGATAACTTATTTTACCCATTCTTTATTTAATAACATTTAGCATTCCAGAATCATATTCTATTCATGAGGCTTATTTTAAGGTTCGGTGATAAATATGAGGTCAAATTCACCTCTTTATATTAAGACCTCCCGTTCATTTTTTTTTTATTAATACTTTGTGCATTTGTTCACAGACTAACTAGCAGGCCTTTCCTAGATTATGTTTCTTACAAAGTCCTGGGTATCTCTGCTATTATCCTCCCTATGTTGTGATTTCTCTCTATAACAAGAGTCCTTTATCAAGGATACGTGGACCCCAGGACATTCATGGATAGATTTAAGGGAGTCCCTTCTCTTGAAGGGGGTCAATATATATATATACATATATATATGTATATATACATAT
>NW_025392677.1:0-1153 GCF_016433145.1 Gracilinanus agilis
AGGTTTCTTTTATCTAGGCTGGAAATGGAAAATGTCAGGAAAGCCTGTTGCATCCTCACTTGTTAAGTCCACTCTGAGGTTTATTTTTTCTCATTTTAAAGACATCATTCCTTAAGCAGTAGAATATAGACAGAATTTTTAATTGTTGAATATTGTGGGAATATAATTTGATGTCAAGCTACATTCATCTATGATTTCAGAATACTTTTGGTGGTGATCATTCTGTTATAGAAGTTAAACATTTTTTCCATACGAATTAATAATATCAATTAAAAAACTTAGAATGATCTTGTAAAAGAGTGTTAACAGTATATAATGAGTGAAAAAAATTCCCATGGTGATCATGGATATGGTTCAGTCTTCTTATTCCAAAGTTTTTTGTTGAAATTTTGACATCAAAGTAGTCAACATGATTTGGACTTCTCACCGAAATTAGTTTCGAATTATTAATGAATAAGTTTTTTATTGAACATAACTTTGAATTAGAATACTGCATGAAATTAAACAATGCAGGTGTTTACGTGGACAAATCTCCATGGCCACAAGTGAGGTCTCATTGGACGAGATTACAAAATGACCTCATGTTTGTCACTCATTTGCAGAAGACAAATCTTACTTTTGGGCAGTGTTTTCTCTCCCTTGTTTTCCATTCAAGTCTTCATAGGAAACCTAGAAAGCGAAATTATTTGCTGATGATTCAAGAGTGACTTTTATCAGGCTTCTTTAACAAATCCTTCTACAATGGAGTTGATTTTCCATATTCGTGGAACATAATATTCTTAGAGATTTTTTCATGCCTTAAACTATTAAAAAAAACAATCCACACCCCTCAAGAGCCCCAAACCTAACATCGTTAACTGACATGTAATTTGAAATTAAAAGGTAGAGAAATAACGACATAATCTCACAAATTCACTGTTTTGGATAGCAGGTGGATTACTCAAAATTAGCAAAGGCGTGTACCTTTGCTATTCTAGAAAAGCCTCTTTTGAGTCCTCAAAATACAAAACTCATGGTAATAATATAACCCAGCATTACAAGAACAAGATAGAGACAGGTTCAAGATTTGCAGTCCTGGCTCACTGCTTTGTGGTCCATAGCACTTTTCAGATTGGATTGGAAGTATTCATGGAACAATTTAGCCTATGTCTGC
>NW_025392678.1:0-8296 GCF_016433145.1 Gracilinanus agilis
ATTTCTGCACCCTGGCTTCAACTAAACACAGATCGGGAACCTATGAATGAATAAAGGTAAAGAATTTATTTCAACTGATCAAAGAGGCTGCGAGGTGATGCGAAATGTATATGGAGAATTAAAACTCAAAACAATTTGAGCCCAGTGAATAAAGTTAAGGAAAACAAAAGGGAATAGAGGCCTTTTTTACTGGCTATACTGGGATGAAAAGAAGTATCAAAGAAGAGATAAGACCTTTGCTTAGAGTGGATGAAATAATGATAATTGACAACCATGGGGTTGGAGGAAGGCAGAGGTTCTTCTTTTTTATCTTCCTTCTGTTTTCTCTGCCAAGAAGAATGATCTTTAATCTGGAAAGAAGAGAAAAGAAAATGGTTAATAGATAGGTGATACACAAGATAAGTAAGGAGAGAGTCAGAGAATACTTAGCTATCCTAGACAAATCTGAGTCACCTGGCCCCAAAGAACAGCATCTTACATTACTGCAAGAATTGGCAGGTGTAATTGCCACTGTCAGTGATCACTAGGAGAACTAGGAGATACGGGGAAAGTAGCCCAGAACTTGAGAAGAGCAAATGGCGCCCTGGCTTTTAAGAGGGGAGGGAAATGAAATCTGCAAACTTCTCCCCACTCTGATATTCTGATCTTGATAAGCCTAGAACATTCTTTATGATCACCACTTTCTTTACTAGAAATAAATCATATCTTTAATGATATATTCTAGAATTTTCTTCAGAAATAGAAGTCAAACCCACTGACTTGCCATGGGCAGACAGAGCAGGAAAGAGGGCTTAGAACACAGATTTTTCAAAGTTTCTAGTGCCTTTAGAATTAAAGTGAGAGGGGGCAGCTGGGTAGCTCAGTGGATTGAGAGTCAGGCCTAGAGACGGGAAGTCCTGGGTTCAAATCTGGCCTCAGACACTTCCCAGCTGTGTGACCCTGGGCAAGTCACTTGACCCCCATTGCCCACCCTTACCAATCTTCCACCTATAAGTCAATACACAGAAGTTAAGGGTTTAAAAAAAAGAATATAAAGTGAGAGCTGGGAGGGGCTGGAAAACACTGAATAGGAGAGATGTGAGGTCTCTTAGAACAGAGAATGTCAGATCTTGGGATGTTGGCACTTAGAACATAGCACATTAGAGCTAGGGGGCCTTAGAACATAGGCTACCATGCCATCATTATCTGCAAAAAGATATTTTGTTAAGTAGTTAATAATATAACCGGCATTTCAGTTCAGCAGGTCTTTATTGAATACTTTCTCCAGATTAAGGGAAGATAAGTTACAGAAGGGAGAAAGAAGGCTAGACCCTGTCCCTCAGGAGCTTATGGTATACTTGGGAATAATAGTTTTCCAAATTGCAGAGTGTACCTCATTGATTGGAGACTCGTCTTTCTGTTGGGTTGGGAAAGTTGAAGCAGCGACCAAAATTATTGGATATTTTAAAATATAATTCTTGGATAAATACATCCTTTTATTGACTTGGAAACAAAAGTTCAAATGAAAATGAATGTGACACTAACATCAAATTCTGGACAACTGGTAAGAGGTGGCAGGAAAGAAGGGTACATTTGTACAGCTGAAGGCAGTGGACCCTAAAATAGATGGCATGCAGAGAATAATAGATTGTTATAAGAGGGAAAAACCTGGTCCCTACACCAGAGGAAGGGATTGTGTACTTGTATCCCCCAATGCTGCATGAATGCTCCCACCAACTCTTCCCTCTGGCAGATGAGACTGGAGAAGGCCATCTAATTGCAAGGGTTTGTTATAGTTATGCAGCAGTTTATTGGGTGGGGAGGAAGATGGAGAAGCTTAGTGCACCACCCATCAGCAATAAAACATGGCAACCAAAACCATCAGTGAGATTGTAGGTTGTGTTAAGAGAGGCTTGGTTCCAGGGCCAGAGGAGACAGTCATCTCATTGTGCTCCATCCTGGTCAAACCATAGATGAAGTACTCTGTTCAAATATGGGCTTTGTATTGGAAGACCATTGGTAACTTGGAGGTGTCCTGAGGAGGATGCATGGTGGAGGGGAACCTTGAGTCTGTGTCACATGAAGATTATTCAAGGGGTCTTGAGTTATTTAGCCTCCAGAAGGGAAGACTTATAGGGATCTGGGGTGGGGGCGGAGGGTGGGGGGTGTTGGGAATGGAATGGGACATGACAGCTGTCAACATATTGAAATATCTGTGTTTGATGATTGTAAAGTTCCCAAGAAAAGAAAAGAAAATTTACTTGAAGATTTCAAGAGCTGTTTGCAAATATGGATCATGTCTTTGATTCTAATAAAAGTAGCCTAATTTCATTTTATTTTTTTTTTCAAAAGAGCTAGTAGACTTATTCCGCTGGGCCCCCAAAGGCAGAATCAGGTGAAGGTTTCAGAGAAATAAACTTAGAAGAAAGAGAAACTTTTTTAATAATTCAAGCATTCCTCGTAGTAGAAAGAATGCTGTAGAAGGCAGGTAGAAAGGCAGACATGAAAGTAGAGAGATGCATAGATAGGTGAATGGATGGATAATAGATGGAAAGATGGATAGATGGACAGATTAATGGATAGATAGATGAAAAGATGATTGGGTACATGTGGGGACAGCTTCATCTCCCTGACCCCATCTTAGGGATCCTTCAATAATCTGTGTGAGCAGGGCAATAATCTCTTTTCAAACTGCTCAGGTCTCAGAGACCTATGTAGAGGAGTGGCTATCAGTGTCAGCAAAGAGTATTCCAATTACCAGAGATTCCTGAAGAATTAAAGTACAAGATCAGAATGGTGTGGCCATGGAAAGACCCCGGATTAGGAATCAGAATGTTATCTAGGATCCTGTAGAGACCTGCTAACAGCTAAAGGAGCCTGGCCACTTCAGTTCCCCTCCTCCAGATCATAATAAGATGATGGTCCACCGACCCTAAAATCCTGTGAGGCTACAAACCCAAGATGTAGCTCTTAATAAAGGCTCAAAAAGTCCCCATAGTATGCAGATAGATTTGTTTTGCAATTAATAATAGACTAGTTAATAGATGAGTTAATATACAATTAACAACCAATCTTTCTGATTATTATTATTTCCTTTTTAACTTTGAGGCCCCTTGAGTTAGAGGGCCTATATGAAGAGAAATATTAGACAATTATTTAGAGGTATTTTGGTAGTACAATAGATAGAGTGCTGGGCTTGGACTTGGGAAGACTAGGATTGAATCTTGCCTCAGACTCTTATTAGTCGTATATCTTTGGGCAAGTTTTTCTTAGACAAAAAGAATTTATTGGCACCTCAGAGCATCAAGCAGGCAGACAAGAAAAGCCTCAGAAAGTTGGAGTGGGGATGCCAAAGAATTCTAACTGAAGACTCCTTTTTTTTTTATAGGAATAGGGCAACTAGATGGTACCTTGGATAGAGCCCCAGACCTGAAGCCATGAAGACCTGAGTTCAAATTTGGCCTCAGATACTTACTAGCTGGGTAACCCTGGCCAAGTCACTTTACCCTGTTTGTGCCTCAGTTTCCTCATCTGTAAAATGAGCGAGAGAGGAAAATGGCAATAAACCACTCTAATATCTTTGACAAGCTATGGGAGAGGGGTGAAAGGAGAGGAGGGAAAAACCATGAATCATGTAAACATGGAAAAATATTCTAAATTAATTAATTAAATAAAAATTTTCAAATAAAAAATATATATCTTTGCCAAGAAAACTCGAAATGTGGTCATGAAGAGCGGGGCACTCTTCATGTAGAAAGCAACAAAAAATAATTTACACATGAGAGTAAGACAATCCTGATTGGTAGACCATTCAATGAAACAATGAGGACTAGGACTAGTCCTCAAGTGATAAGAGTAGTCTGCGGGAGATAAAATTACTTCTAAAGGGACCCAGTCTGAGAAAATCTCTTTTCTGTCTTAGATATTATTCTAAAGCAGAACAGTGGTAAAGAATAGGCAGGTAGGTTTAAGGGACTTGCCCAGGGTCATACAGCTAGGAAGTATCTGAGGTTGGATTTGAACTCAGGTCTTCCTGACTCCTAGGCTTAGTGCTCTATCCATTGAAACACCTAGCTTCCCCCAACAAATCTCATAAGTCTCTCAGACTCCCTCAGTTTCCTCCTCTGCATAGTGGGAATTATAAAATAGCATCTACATCCCAGGGTTGTGTGAGGATCAAAAGAGATAACCTGTAAAGTATTTTGCAAACCCAAAATGCTATACAAATGCAGTTAATAAAGGGCATTTAGGGTAAACTCTGAAGCTAACTACCAGCTATTACTATGATTAATAATGGCAGTTTTCACTTAAAAGTTTGCAAATAGTTTGCATATAATTGATCGTCACCCAAACCCTGTTATCCTCATTTTACAGAGGAGGAAACTGAGGCTCAGAGAGGTTATGATTTTCCTGGAGTCACACAGCTAGTAAATATCAGAAGTAGCATTCAAATGCCGGGCTTTGTGGCTCCCAATGGGGCACTGTCCCCACTTCACCAGGCTACCTTCTTCAGCACAGAGACTCCAGGCATGGGCGCTCCCTCTGTTAACACAGATGTTCGTGGCATCACAGGATCATCGAAGCATAGATTCAGAGCCGGAAGGGACCTTAAAGGTCCTCTAGCCCAAATCCCTGCATGTTGAGGCTCAGAGAGAGGCAAATTCCCCAGGCTCCGGGGAAATGGACTTTGGCAGGTACCCCTAAAGTCACTCGCCTCGGTTTGTAAGTGGGGTATCAGAGGAGAGATTTGAACCTAGTTCTTCATCTCTCCCATCCCCGGACTCTCCAGACTGCCTCTGGGGGACCCATTTGGAGTAGCAATACCAGATGCCAATTAGATATTCCTCACAAAGATTAGACTGGGAATTCTCCCGATCCAGCCTGAAATGGACTTCTTGCTGCATCATAATATAGCGCTGGCCAACGAGAGCCCAGTTGCCCCATTACAATATAACAGATATAACATCCTGGCCGCTAACTCCTCTTTCACCCAAGTCTGTTCTTAAGTAATTTGCTATTGATCAGCTGCCTGGCTTTGGGCAGAAATGGCCTTGACTGGGGGGAGAGGGGGAGAGGGGGAGGTCCTCCTCAAGGTTGCCTCGTTTCAGTCATATTACATGTACGCAAAAGAAATGAATAGATTTCCCCCCCTTCCATTAGTCCAAACGGACTACATCCTTTCTCTAATCAAAGAGAGAGACAGCGAGATGATGGATCTTCTACAAAGTCTAGAAGCGCTGCCCTGGCAACGACGGCCACGACAAATACTAAAAGGGAGCCCAATGTCACAGGGAGTATGAGGAGGGGTCATTGGAGCTCTGATCCAGAGCTGGGAGGGACCTCAAGCCAACTAATCCAACGCCCTCATTTGAGAGAGGGACAAAGAAAAGGAGACACGGGAAGAAACAGGGAGAGGCAGAGAGAAAGAATTAGAAACAGAGACACAAAGACACGAAGACAGACAGGTCACAGAGTGCCAGAATGAGTCAGATGGAGTGTGTGTGACATGCAAAGACTCACACAGAGAGTAGTGGTGATGTCAAAATTTGAACTCAGGTCTTTTTGGAACAGTCCTAGGTAGTATTGGACTGTCAATCAGGAGACCTACCTGGGTTCTAAGCTCAGTTCTTCCACTAACAAGATCTGTGACTTCTTTTTTTCTTTTCTTTTTAATTTTAAACCCTTAACTTCGGTGTATTGGCTTCTAGGCAGAAGAGTGGTAAGAGTAGGCAATGGGGGTCAAGTGACTTGCCCAGGGTCAAACAGCTGGGAAGTGTCTGAGGCCAGATTTGAACCCAGGACCTCCCATCTCTAGGCCTGACTCTCAATCCACTGAGCTACTCATCTGCCTCTTCTTTTTTTTCTTTTTAAACCCTTACCTTCTGTCTTAGAATCAATACTATATATTGGTTCTAAGGCAGAAGAGCGGTAAGGACTAGGCAATTGGGGTTTAAGTGATTTGCCCAGGGTCACACAGCTAGGAAGTGTCTGAGGCCAGATTTGAACCCAGGACCTCCTGTCTCTAAGCCTGACTCTTAATCCACTGAGCCACCCAGCTGCCCCCAAGATTTATGACTTCTGCTAGGGCCTTGCTTTCTCTGGGCTTCTGGACTTCTCAGGAAAATGAGGGATTTCAATTAGGAGTTCTTTAGCAGGGGGCAACTGGGCGACTCAGTGGATTAAGAGCCAGGCCTAGAGACGGGAGGTTCCAGGTTCAAATCTGGCCTCAGACATTTCCCAGCTGTGTGACCCTGGGCAAGTCACTTGACCCCCATTGCCCACCCTTACCACTCTTCCACAGGAGCCAATACACAGAAGTTAAGGGTTTAAAAAAAAGAAAAAGAAAAGAAAAAGAAAAAAAAGTTCTTTAGCATTCATGAATTTTAAAAAATAGAAATAGATAATTTTTTTCAATACAACTGGTTTCCTTTGTATTTTTATTTATTTTATTGTGTATAGTATGGTATAAATGGAGATTTTGAACCTTGGACTTCATCCCCCATAAGTCCCTTAGATTTCCCAAAATTCACTTTAACCTCTCCTGCGCCTCCCCATTTGTGTGGTCACGTTTGTATATAGTTTGCTGTAACTCCTCCCTCTTTCTCTTTTGCTCTTGAGAGCAGGCTGGTTAGTAACCTTTTAGCTAGTATTTTTTGTTAGTTTATTATTAATAAAACTTTGTTAAAATATAATATTTAGTTATTTAATAGTAATTTTAAAATCCATAGTAGATAACATATAAAAACAATATTCTGAGAAAAGGTCCATAGACTTCACCATTATCAAAGGGCTAAAACACACACACACACAGAGTTAAGAACCCCTGGAGGGGATCTCTACTCTCTTTTCTAGTTCTGATATTCTGAGTGTTAAGGTACCTCCAGGTTCCAAAGTTCTATGTTCTAAAGTCCCTACCAGCTCTGGCGTTCACTGTTCCAGCTCTAGGACCCATTCAAATCTCTGTGATTATATTCATTTTTATTTTTTACATATTGGATTCTCCATTTTCAATTTCTAGAATACTTGGAGGAACACCATCCGGGACACACCAAACAGACAGAACACGCAGTCCTTTCACTAGTTTAGCCTTAGCTAGGGCTCTACTATCCAGAATTCATTCAAGAACGCAGCCTTTGTAGCCCTAAATGGATTTTATCTTACTTTTCTCTAATTACGACTCATACACACTCACACACACCCGTCTGCATACACTCAGGGAGAATGCCCAGTGATTTATAAACACGTTTGAATCCTGGGTTATTATTTCCCAATTCTGATGCACTATTATTCTTTCTAATTTTGTAGCAGCTTCTGTGGGATAAGGGCATTTAGAAAACAAATGCATATTTTAGCAGCTAATATTGAATTTGTATTCCTCTCTCAGGTGTATACTGAGAATGACATGGTAATTAACTGAGAGTGTATAACTTTTCGGGCATAGCTGGGGATTGTTCTGCCGACAGAGTAAACACTGGTTGGGATATTTAACTTAAATTGTTGTTTTTGAAGCTTTAGGAATTTGACCACCCCTGTCCGCCCCCCCCCATACGTACCCCCACACAAAGATGGGTGTCTCGGTACTTCTGGATTTTGGCTGGTGTAGGCTTGTACACACACATAGCCTGACAGCCTCCTTCACTACCTTAACCAGTCTTATCTCCTGCCTAAGTGCCTCAGAAATGTGGGACAAATAGATTATCCTGGAGCTGGTGATCTCACCGATGTCATTACTGAACTAATACTCCTGAACGTTAGCCCGTGTCCCTTTGTGCCCCGGACACGTACACCTAGAAGTATACAAACGTGTATTTGTAAGTATCTGTATACTAGATGGACCTTGGTGTGTGTGTTATGTGAACGTGCACCCGCACAGAGAAGTGAATGAGAGAGAATGGGACACAGCACTTCAATTACTGATTGGCTTCAGAGCAAACAACATCAGGGTCTATACCTTTGTGTCTACACTGCCTTATGTTGAGCAAATTCCTAAACCTCTCATCAGACCAAGCAACTGTGTAAGACTGTAAATTGCAGAGGAAATACTGGTCTGCAATGAGAGAAGGAATAACTTAGTTTGGAACTCTTTGTGCCAAAGGAAACACAGGTCTGGTTCTGGTCATAGGATCCTGGATCTCAAACCTAGGAAAACAGAGCCCCAGAGATGTGAAGTGGCTGACCCCGGGTAAGTCAGGTGACAAGTGGCAGAGTTTAGATTTGAATTCAGGTCCCATGACTCTAAGTTCAACACTCTTTCCACAGCAGATGGATAGACAGATAGGAAGAGGGAAGGAAAGAAAGAAAGAAAGAAAGAAAGAAA
>NW_025392679.1:0-8244 GCF_016433145.1 Gracilinanus agilis
GAGAGAGAGAGAGAGAGAGAGAGAGAGAGAGAGCAGAAGAAAAAAAAGAAAGACAAGAGAAGAAACATGGTGTAGTGGAAAGAGTGTAGCAATAGAAATCCAAAGACTTAGGTTGGAATTCTAATTCTGACATTATACCTCGCTGTGTACTCTTAATTCTGGGTCTCAGTTTCCTCTCCGATAAAATGAGACTAGACCTGATCTCAAAAGTCTCTTTTAGCACTGAAATTCTGTGACTATGATTCTATAAGAGACTGAGAGGGAGGGAGACTACTGACTCACTCTAGCCTCCATTCCATCACTTATTAGGCACACGATGACATGAACATGAGATCATAGGATTTAGAGCTGGAAAGGATCTTAGAATAGTATGTTAGAGCTCAAAGGAACTGTAGGACATGGGATGTTAGAGCTGGAAGGGACTTGAGAGATTATCTAGCCCAGTCCCCACATTTTATCAATTCAAAAATTGAGGCTAAGGGAGGGGAAGGTACTTTTCCCAAGATTGAACTAGTTCTGAGACTCAGCTTCCCCAGATGTCAAATGGAGACAATGTTCCCAATATATTTAGTGCTGACTATATTCCAGACATTGTGTTACCCCTCGGGGCTGTTGCTATGAAGCTCTGGATTGAGGAAGGGGAAGATGCTTAAAGGAGCATCTATCCATATAGCAAGGGGAGAAAGGGACCAAGGTAAGTATGTCCTCATCTCTATCAGGGGACCTCTACAAAATAGCAAAATACAAATATTAAAACTCAGTCAGCTCAAGCCAAATCTTCAGCTAATCTCTCTTTTCTCTTCCTTCACCCACCCCAATTTTCAAGAAGAAATGAAACGCGTGTCCATCTGTGGACTAATGGCGGTGCCCTTGCTCCGTTGATACAGGCTCCTTCTATGCTTTCCTTTTCACCTCATTAACTCTGCCTGGCAGCGTCTTCGACATTTGCCCACACCTGGGAAGAAACTGTAAGCCAAGGTCAATCAAGACCCAAGAACCCTTTGTCCTGGGGGTCAGGGTGGGGCAGGCCTAGAGGACATTGAGTTTAAAGATGTTTATATGTCTTTTAGGAGAATTTGTGGTTTTTGTTTTAAAGGATCTATTGAGTAGGAGCTGTTTTATTTTTGTCTCAGTCCCCAACACCCAGGACAGTGCCTGACGCAGAGTAGACACTATAATAAATGCTTGTTGATTGAGTTCTGGTTTCTTTCACACCCCCACCTGAACCTTCTCCATATTGAGGGATTATTCATGGACAATCAGAGTTGGAAGGGACCTTAGAAACCATCTAACTCACCCCTCCTCATTGTATGGGATTGGAAACCAAGATCCAGAAATGACTATGGTCAAGCAGCTGATTATGCAGCCAAATCAAGCTTCAAGCACCAAAGTTCTGACTATTCTGACTCGATATTGAATGTCCTTTTCCATCACAGCACCCTCAATCACCCAGTCCAAGCTGAATTACTAAGGATATTCTCTATCTTCCATTCCCAGATCAAAAACAGCAATACTGTACATGGACAGGGTGGGCATGGTTCTGGGGAAAGGACTAAAGATGCTAGTTCTGATCCACAAAGAATGTTAGAGCTGAAAGAGAAATTAGAGACCATCTAGTCCTACCCACTCCGTTTTGTTTTGTTTGGTAAACAGGAGAGAACAGAAAGGGGACAGTCTTTCCCCCAGGATGCCCTGCAAGGCGGGGGCAGAGTAGAATACTAGAATGCAGATCTCCTGACCCTCAAGTTCAAATTTCTTTCTCATATGCTACCTCTTCCCTCCACTAAACAGGAGCGACGTCTCTATCACTAGACTTCTCCCTATCCTAGTTCTATCCACATGATGGAATTTTAGAACCTGAGGAATCAATCACTCAGCCCAAAGCGCCAACCCGTCTTTTTTTTTTTTTAATTTTCTTATTAACAGATTGAAGATGCTGAAGTTTGGAAATGATAAATAATATGCCTCAGATCCTACCATTAAATCAGTGGAAGAGCTAGGACTGGAACCCAGGGCTTCTGATTCCAAATCCAGTGCTCTTTCCAAGACACCGTACCAAATCCCGCCTTCCTTCACCTCCAGGTCCAAGCCCAAGAGGAGGGGAAAGGGTCCCAAATGGTACCCATTTATAACAATAAGGCTTTTTATAAAAGCACTATGTACAGACCAACTCCCAGGATCTCCCAACGGCCCCGTGAATTCTGCAAGGCAGGGATTATTCTTCCATTTCACAAAGGAAGAAACTGCAGTTCTGAGAGGGCGGGGATCCCAGAGAGTAATTAGCAGAGAGAGGATTCGAACCAAAGCTACGCAACACGCCGGATGGTTCTCGCAGCTAGCTCAGGCTCTGCTCTCGGGGTGAAAGAAGTGTTCCCGGGGATCTCGCCCTCTCCGAGTGTGCCCCAGGCCTCGAGTTATTTCTGTCTCTTTTATCAGCGGCCAAGACCCTTCAGCTAGCTCTGCACTTGAAAGGTTGGGCTTTTGCCTGCGGGAGATGAAGGGAAGGGAGGGGGTTGGGGGAGACGGCTGGCAAAGCTATTTCCGAGCTCCTCTTATCTGCCTTCTTCCAACGAATTAGCCTTTCTCCTAACCCACACCACCAAGCGCGTCATCTACTTTCGCCCTGGGGATTTAGATTGGGGGGGAGGGGAAGAAGGGAGGGAACTGTTAGCTTTTAACCCCAAGCCCAGGGAGGAGAGGGAAGGAAGGCACCTACTCCTTTACCTTCCCCACCACTCCTTCCTCTCCTCCTCCTCCTTCGCCACTAGCTCTCGCCCCTCTCCCAGGCGCCTGCCTGTATCTCTTCCTCCCTCTCCCACGCTTACCCCTTTCCCCCAAGCGAAGCTTGCAGCCTTTGCTGGTAGGAAAGATCAAACTATAGGTGAACTCTGGTTGTTACTGGGAGGCAAAGCGGCGTTCTGGAAAGTGTCCTGGGCTGTAGACCTCAATTCGGCTTACAGCCCTGCCACTGACTCGCTGAATGACTTTAGACAAGTCCCATCCCAATTTTCCCTTTTGTAAAATGCTAGGCTTTCACGAAATTACTTCTAAGGGACCTCTCAGCTAAAAGGTTCTGTGCCTACGAGTTCTAGCAAAAGAGGGGAAAGGTGGAGGAGACTGGGTGGGGTGGGGGGTTGGGGACTCGGAAGAGAAGACCGAAGCAGGGAGAGGGGGGAAGAATGGGGCGCCTGGGACCCCTTTCGCCTACTTCCTACTAGGCGGTCTGAGAAAGCCCCAATCCGCTACGGCGATCCGAGATTCCTGCGCTGTTCCAACTCTCAACTCCGGCGCTTTTGCGCACAGTCTGGCTCCCAAAGCCCAGAGAGCAGCAGCCTCTCTGCAGACTGGCCGCAAGCCGATCGCAGGAGGCACAGCTCCCACCACTCACAGTCAGGCACCATGTGCAAACTTGGAAACCTTTGCCCTTGCCTACTAAGGCTCCGAAACTCCTGCCCGCCTGGAAAAGCCAATTTACGAGATTTGGAGACTTTTTGGTTTTCCGCCTCCTTTTAGTTTAAGTACCGTTCCCGGCCAAGGGTTAAAAGGCAGAGGGATCCCGTAGTTCTAGAGAGAGGCCTGGGTCCTTGGGGCCTGAGAGCACTCTGGGCAGCTCCTCTCCCCGACCTTCTCTTTCCAAGGACTCTAGAGGAGAAGGGACCTAGCATAGCAGTCTGGGTAAGGCTGTGCCTGTGGCCAAGCTAAGCCAGCGGCGCCCCTCGGTGGCTCCCGATGCAGGACCAGTAGTGCCGCCTCCCCGGGCGAGTCCAGGGAGAGACGAGTGCGGGAGGCTGGGTGGAAAGCCTGCTGCACTGGGCTGTAGAAAGACCCTAGTAGGAGTTGGAGTTCTGCAGCGACCTTCCTGCCCGAGACCTAGGGCAGCTCACTTTCCCTCTCTGTACGTGTGTCTGCCTTCTCATCCGTAAAATCAAGGAATTTTAAGACCTGAACTCGGAGCTAAGAAGGCATCTTCAAGATTATTTAGTCTAACTTCTTCACTTTATAGATAAGGAAACTGAGGCAGGGGGCGGTAAAGTAACTCGTTCAAGGTCATAGAGGTAGTAAGTAGCATAGCCGGCATTTGAACCTGGCTTCTGGGACGTCAGATCCAAATTCCACACCACCAGCCCGAATGGAATTAAGTTATCTCTAACCCCCTTCTGCCCGAGTATTTAGTGTTCTGTGGTTCATTCTCATTTCTAGGGTTCCTTCCAACTCTGACATTTGGGGATCTAAAGTCCCTTAACAACCCTTAAATTCTATGAACAAAAGTTCCGACCAGTTCTAACATTCTCTATTCTAAGACTCTTTCTTGCAAAGCTCTTTTCGAGGTCCCTGACAGTTCTGCCATTCTGTGTTCTGCGAGCCCTTCCAGCTCTGCCGTTCTACTTTCCAAGGCCCTTCTAGCGCTACTTTTCAGCCTGAGGTCCTTTACACTTCTAATCTATGTTTTAAGAGCTTCCACTTCTCTAATTCTGACTTCTCTGGATCTCCTTTCGTTTTCGGGCTTCGGGCTCTTCCTCCAGGCTAACAGATTTGGTCTGTAAACAAAAGCTCTGCAAACCCCCCCCCCCCCCCAGGTCTTCCCACTTTATTCCTTCCAGACCCTGATTTTGAAGAGTCTTAGTAATGGGTTCTTGTCATCCCTATTAGGGGTGACTCCCTTTGCCCCTAGCTCTAGTAGGGGAGTTTTTCAAAGGAGATGGGAAATTGGGGCTGGAGACACCGCGTAATTTGCCAGCCGAACAGGGCTCTTCCCACTCCTGACTGCTTGCTGGCAGTTTTCGGGCGAGTACCGCACCCCCACCCCCGGGATCGCTCCGGCGTGAGCTCATCCCTCCGGCCCTGAGGCCGATTTGTGCTGGGAGGGGCCCAGGGTGGAGAGGAGTGTAGAGCTGCTGTTGGCTAGCCCCCTTCCCCATCCTGTCGTCTCCCCCTAGTCATCCCAAGGGCCGTTGCTGCCTCGGTGGCTGGGAGAAGGGGTGCAGAACCACACAGTTGGTAAGGGGGGCTGTGAAGGAGAACAGACACCAGGCGAAAATCCTGTTTGCCCCTTCAAACGCCGGTCGGACAGACTTTAGACCAGTACCTCGTGAAAGTCCCGTTAAGGAAAGCTGTCTGCATCCTAATCCCCAGAGCTCAAGCGACTCCGAAAGCTCCCCAACCCGACACCCGGTCCTCCTGCTTACCTTTCTTCTCGGCTTAGCCAGTGACTGTACTGCCCCACAACAGGAGTGTTGGCCGCTGGCCGCCGGCCCCCCGCCTCCGACGCAGCGCCCCTCCAGGTCCACCGGCAAAAAGGGCTCTTTATCCCCGCCCGCGCCTCAGAGCCCGTGGTGTAGACAGCTCCAGGGTGCGGGAGGGAGAGGGCGGCGGGAGGCTCCCGGGCAGGTAGCGGGAACTACCGCTATGGCCAGCCCAAGAGAGGATCGGCGAGCTAGCAGGGTTTGGAGAGGGCTGGAGGTGAGAGCGGGCGGGGAGAGTGGGGGTGGGGGTCACCGCGGCTGCGCCTCCTCCCAGCCTGGGCTCTTCGCCGCTCGCCCTACACTGAGCGCCCGCTTGTCAGCTCTCCAGCCCTTCACCGCAGTTTCTGGCTCCTCCGCGTGCCTAGGAACCTGCTTATAAGAAGCTCTGGCAGCTTTGATCGCCCAGTGATGTCAGAGGGGATTAGCATAACAAAGCGGGCCCCAGGTTTCCCCGGCCGGACAGACTCCAGTCCGTTTGAGCCCCTAGGGGAGTCCCAAGGGAGGGAGCAGTGCGTGTGTGTGTGTGTGTGTGTGTGTGTGTGTGTGTGTGTGCGCGCGCGCGCGCGCGCAGAGGGGCAGAGGAATGGCCATAACTAGTAGAATTATCGCAGTAACCTTCGAAGAGCACTTTCACTTCTCAGAATCAAACATTTAAAGTTGGAAGGGACCTTCTAGATTACATAGCCCAAATCCCTGAGGGTGAGGAGGCGCGGAGGCCCAGAGGGACATTCTGAGAGCATTGCCTTAACTCAAGGTCACAGGGACAGTTTGCCTCACATCCTCCAGTTTTACAGAAGAGTAAACTGAGGATCCGTAGTTTGCCCAGGACAGTGCTGCTAGTAAATGTCAAAACAAGGTCTGCGGTTTGCGGTTTCCTGTGTCTGAGTTTGTCAATTCGCATTCATTTGTCTTTGAAGGGCAAAATAAAACCCCCCAATGCTCCAAGAAGCTCGTATTCTAATGGTGAGAGATAGAACGCACATAATCACGTACATCCAAGAAAACTACTGAGTAAATGGAAAGTGATCTCAGAAGGAAGCAGCAGCGAGAGGAAGGGGTGTGGGTGGGGACATCGGGAGAGGCCCCCCACCCCACCCCAAGAAGGGGGAGATTTGAACTGTCTTAAAGAAAGCTAGGGAAGTGAGGAGATGAAGATGGTGAGCATTCCAGATAAGGGGAACGGCCACTTCAAAGGCACCGAGGCGGGAGATGGAGAGTCGTGCGTGAGCAACAGCAAGTAGCCTAGAGTAGGGAAACTGCAGAATAATATAAGGAAGGGAGGAAAATTTGGTATTAAGACTGAGAAGTTCTGCTCAATTTTCTTGATGGAGGTGCAGGTAGTCCGAGGATAGGCGCGGTCACAGAGACTTGGGTTCAAATCCGTCTCCCGCCTCTCAGAAACGTTTAAAAGCTGGAGGTTTGGTTGAAGTCGGAGGAACTGAATTCGAGTCTTGCTTCTGTGACTTCTGCCACATATTGACCTCGAGGAAGTCACTAAATCCCTCCAGCTTCCGTCTCCTGAACTGTAAAATGACAGGGGTGGACAGATGCTCCCTGAGGTACTAAATCGAGGACACTAGGAAACAACTAGGAATGAAATGATCATTAAAAATGGAGAGGCAGCCTGTATTCCGTTGGTCCAGGCTCCCGCTGTCTTTGGGCACGTTAAAGGTCTTGGAGCTAGAGGTTCTGTTTGCCCAGGACGAAACCCCAATGGAATTTGAAAGCATGAATTCAACAGCTCCCCAGCTCGCCTCTGTCCGCCTAGGTCTCTGCGCCAATGGCTCCCCCTATGCTTCAGTGCTGGATAAATTCAGACGCAGAGGCAAAAGGTCTGGGATCTGACTGTCCCGGGGCCCTCTAGTCTCTCCCCCTGTGCCTCACAACCCTTCTTGGTCCTTGGTTCTTCTCCACCTACTTCCTCGGCTCAGAAAACTGGGGGTCACAGTTGGCCTCCGGCTAGAACCCTGGCGTATTGCTGTTGTCATTATCTCTACTGATGGTTTCTATTTCCATAGCCCTCCATGGCTTATTTTATAAAGTATTAATAGCTAGCATTTATATAGTTGTTTAAGGGTTATAAAATATATATCATGTAGATAAATATAAATAATTTATACATGAATATACATAAATTATAAAGTATAAAATACTTTACATATGTTAACTCATTTGATCCTCACAATTCTGGGAGGTAGGTGCTATTATTATCCTCATTTTGCAGATGAAGAAACTGAGGCTGAGAGAGGTTTTTGCTTTGTCATACAGCTGATAAGCATTTGAGATCCCATTTGAACTCAAGTTTTCCTGGCTGCAGCTCGGGGCTCTTTGTAGAGATTTTTTCACAATCACTTTGAGACACAAATCCTGAAAGGATTATTTATTTCATTATACTGAGAAGTAAACTAAGGTAAACATTATCACAAGCCTAGAAGGTGGCTAACTCTTTTTTTTTTTTTAACACTTACCTTCCATCTTGGAGTCAATACTGTATATTGGCTCCAAGGCAGAAGAGTGGTAAGGGTAGGCAATGGGGGTTAAGTGACTTGCCCAGGGTCACACAGCTGGGAAGTGTCTGAGGTCACATTTGAACCTAGGACCTCCTGTCTCTAGGCCTGGCTCTCAATCCACTGAGCTACCCAGGTGCCCCCAGGTGGCTAACTCTTAAGTGAATCCATTCCTCTGTCCCTTGCACTGTGGAACCAAGAGAAAGGAATGGAAAAGGGCTTTCGCCCTGGTTCAGAAAAATTGAGAATTACCCTCCTTACATTTGAAGTCTTCATCTTCAGAAAAGCATGGATGCCCCTCCAGCTTTATGAATTTGTGATTTTCAGAGAATCCCAAAATCTTTGCAACTGAGAATGAAAGAAATCCATTCAATCAGTACTTATTATAGGCAAGGAAAACTGGGCTTGGCTTGGCAATACAAAGACAAAAGGAAAAATAGTCCTTATGCAGAATTTAGATGAGAGAGAGAGAGAGAGAGAGAGAGAGAGAGAGA
>NW_025392680.1:0-7339 GCF_016433145.1 Gracilinanus agilis
AATCATATGTCTTCCATGGAAGAGGGAATTCTCGCTCAGTCTTCTTTAATTCTTCTTGTTCTTTCATTTCTAGTTTCCTCCCATCCTCCCAAATATGCAATCTGTTACCCAGTCCTATTGAGTCGGCTTCCAAAATGTCAAATCTTTTTTCTTCCCCTTTTCTCTTTCAGGTGCACTGGTTAAGCCCTTATTCCTGATGCTTATTTTACTATAATGATCTCCCTGCCTCTACTCTCACCTGATTCCACTGAATCTTTGACCAGAATAATATTTTATTATGTATTAATATTTTATCATTGAATTAAATATTAATACTAAACAATGGATATCTATGACTTATTTATTATTTGTGATAATATATGTTTGCACATTTCCTTAAAAAAAGTAGATCCCTTCTGCCTCCAGAACAAACAGCATGCTTCTTGGCTTGACATTCAAGGCTTATGACAGTCAATCTATTCGTGATCCTCCCTAATTGTTTATGATTCCCTTTTTCTTCCCTCCTTCCTTCAATTTCTTTTCATTTGCTTGGTATAGATTTTGTATTTCCTTATCCTTGTCCATATGGTTTCCCTCACTTAGAATGGAGATTCCATGGGGGCAGGGACTGGCTTTTTCTTTCTTTTTTTTTTTTTTTGTGGTCATTTTATCCCTAGTATCTTGCTTGGTTGTGTCCAACCCCCTCTGGGGTTTTCTTGTCAAAGTACTTGAGTGGTTTGCATTCCTTCTTCAGCTCATTTATACAGATGAGGAAACTGAGGCAAATGTGGCGAGGGGAATTGTCCAGGGTCACACAAATTGTGTTTGAGGCCAAATTTGAACTCAGGTCTTCATCTCCTACCTACTTAACACTTTGTTAACTGAACTGAACTGAATCCCCCTGTCCTGCCTTAGTGAACACAGCTCCCTTTTACATGTTGTACTTGATATTCCCTCATCTGCCCTTCCTTACTCCCTTTTCCCTTACTATCCCTAATTCCTTCTTTGTGCCTTTGTTGACACTCATGTCCACACCTCCCTGCCAGATTCCTTCTTCTTGATTTAAAAATTTATTTTTTTGCTTCAAGTTTAATATCCCCTCCAAACATGAGTATTTCCAGATTCAAAGTAGAACATAAAAGAGGATTATACATGAAACTGTAAATTTCTGTTACACATAGCCTGCTTTTTTGAAAGTGTTTAAATTCAACATGGTACTTTCAAAACTGTCATGCTTCTCTGTGTTTCCTTCTGTTCTCTGTGCATTAAAAAAGTTTTTAATAGTTTTCTCTCTCTTTTGGAGATCACTATTAAAAAAATCCCTACCTAGGTATCAGTTCCAAGGCAGAAGAATGGTAAAGGCTAGGCAGTGGGGATTAAAGGACTTACTCAGGGTCACATAGCTAGGAAATGTCTGAGGCTAGATTTGAATCCAGCACCTTTCATCTCCAAGCCTGGTTCTTTATCCATTGAGCCATCTAGCTGCCCCTTTTTTGGTATTACTGTTGCGAATCTCCTTCCTTTGAAATCTTCTCTCCACTCCCAATAGAACTCATAACAACGAGTAAAACAAATCTATACAAAGCTCACATGGGAAGATGTATGTCTTTTTGCAACTGGAGTCTGTCACCTTTCTCTCAAGAGCTGAGCATCATGTGTTATCCCCCTTCTGAAAGCCTTTTCCTTCCTCCAAAGCTCTGCTAGAGATCCACCTTATTGGTGAAGTCTTCTCCATTTCCTCTAGTTGAAAATAAGATCTCATTAGCTGAAACTTTCCCTCTTATGCACTTAACTTCATTTTAACTTGTAGTTTAGGTTTTTGTGTCCTTGCATTTTCCTCATTTTTTTAATCTTAAATTTTTTTTAACTCTTACCTTCTGTCTTAGAATCAACACTATGGATTGGTTCCAAGGCAGAAGAGTGGTCAGGGCTAGGCAATGGGAGTTAAAGCAGGATCACATCACCCAGCTAGTAAGTGTCAGCGGTCACTTTGAACCCAGGTCCTCTCTCCTGTTCATTTATAAGTACCTTAAAGGCATGCACTGTGTCTTTATTCTCCTTTGCATCTCTCGGACCTTAGCATGGGCCTGGGTACATAGAGGCACTTAAATAGCTTTGAATGGACTTGACACATGTGATGCCCACTTAGGCTATGCCCACATGATTGTTGACAGAGATCGCCCATGGCCCTAGTCCTCAAAGAGCTTAGAGTGGAATGTGGAGCTTCCAGTCTAAACACATCTACCCAGTTCTGCCCTTCTTCCTTGGGAGATGCTTTCTCAAGATTAAATGACATGGAAACATGGCAGTCTTCTCTGACATGTGCTTTTATAGCACCTTGGTTTGTTTTTACTTCAGCCGGTGCTAATGGTCTAGTTAGTGGGAGAGAGCTCTCCAGAAGAACTGAAGAAGGCTGTCTTCCTTTCACCCCAGCCCATAAAAAAAGCGATCTATAAAAACATCTGAGACAGTGAAGGCCAAATGATAAAATGGAAATGCTATAGCAACATCTCTTTTTTTTCAACTTTATTCCTTCTTCTTTTCCCTTGCACACAGGATGCCGTGCTCAGATAGGTTTCAGAGCAACTTTAGAAGCCATAGGGGTTCAGTCTCTTGGAATCTAAGCTCAGGAGGGAGAAAAGAAATCTTTCAGAAAGAACATTCTGCTCAAGATGGCCTCACCTTTTTTTCCTTCTGAAGTTACATGAAAGGAGACATCAAAATAGGCAATTAAGTCTCCCCTTACCTCCCCAACTTCTTTTAAGAATTAGCTGAAAGGTTAATCTAACTAGGAATAATTAAATGGCTTTTTTTTTTGCATTTTTTGGGCAAAAGAATAGGAAACAAAATGAAAAGTCAAATATATTCTGGACAGTCTTGCTCCAAGAGAAGAAAGCGGTACGTGGTACCTTGCATTTATGGTCTCTGTATTAACAGAAAAGTCTGTGTGCAAATGAGGGTGTAGGTGGTTAAGGGAATTTATGCTCTAAAATGAGACATCCCTTGTAATTTGCAATGGCTGAGAGGTGCATTTCTGAACAGCACCACGCATCAGCAATCCATCAATCCTATCTAAATTGGCAGCGGTTTCTAATCAACTGACATGCCAGCTAGTTACATATTATTGCTTTCAGAAACAGATGGCAGCTGTGGGGGAAAAAAGTAAATTGTAAAATTCTCAAAAACGTGCCGAAGCCCTTTGCTTAGAAAACCCAATTCTCCCCAAACAGTACAATGCCCCAGCCCGGCTTTCTGCCACACAAAGAAAGTCATGCATAATCTGCTCTCATTTTGATTTGCCATTTGAAATAAGGAAAATATTCTGAAAGGCAAAACATGAGATATCCAGGTGCTTATCATAGGAGTTAGAGCTCAAAAGGAAACTTTGAGAGAATCATTTGGTACAACTCCTCCATTCTGCAAATAAGGAAACTGAGGCTTAGAATAAATGACCTTCCCAAGTACCTAGAGATAGAAAAGAGCAGGGATTTGGGGTTCTCTGACTCCAAATTGAATGCTTTTCGACATCATGCTACCTCTCCTATTAGGACCAAGTTAGGATCCTAGGTGAATTCTGATTTGGTCAATTCCTCGCTAAGACCCTAATCCTTCCCATCTGATTTCTGCTAGAGTAGGCGTTCTTAACTTTTTGTTCTGCACCTCATTGGCAGTCTACTGAAGCCTGTAGACCCCTTCTCGGAATGATATTGTTAAATGATTAAAGCACAGGATTACAAACTTATATTCAAATACAGCTATCCAAATGGTCAAAAAATAATTCATAGACCCCATAGTGAAGAGAGCTTCTACATTTTCTGATTTTGACTCTTAAGGTTTGTTGTTGCACACTTACTTATCCATCCAGCCATCAACAAACATTTATTGAACCTCTATTATATGCCAGGTACTGAGCTAAGGGGGATACACACACAATAAATAACATAATCCCTACTCTTCTTATGGGTGAGTCAAGACAGCAGGGACAGATATAAGTATAGATTATGAAATTAGAATACTTTTTTCTGAACTAAGTTTCCTTCAGCACAGTCTTGATCCTCCCACCATTTGGACAAGGCCTTCTGGATGCAAAATGCCACAGGAGCCTTAAAAGACAGAAAAGTATAGAAGCAGTAATACATTCCTTTTCCCATAATGCTCTTCCAAACTCTCTTGCACTTTTATAGCATTGATATTTCTTGTTGCCATGAGTTACCAGAGATTGTAAAGGCTTTTCAATTGGATTCATGCACCAGGCCATCCGGCTCTCAAACTATTTTCTTGGGACCAGCCACCTCTTTAGCCAAGAATGATACAACTGGAGCTAAGCAAAGCTTACAAGTGACGGTGACAGGTGTGAAGAGTGAGTAAAGAGGAGGAAGTGAAAGGAAGGGAGGAGGGAAGAGTAAGAACAATAAAATGATCAGCTGTCCAGAATGCCATGAGAAATTGCTTTCATTGCCATCCACCAGCATGCATTCATTCAAACACTTATTAATTCATTGCCCACTATGCATTTTGCAATGCATGTCTTATGTACTAAAAGGGATACAAGGATAAATAAAAATGTGGCCCCTGCCCTCAAGGAATTTACAGTCTACTACAGATGATAAGACAGGCACTTGGATAAATATGATGCATGTGAGTTTGTGTAAATTAGGTGACACAGTGGATAGAATACCAGGCTGGGAGTCAGGAAGACTCATCTTCATGAGTTCAAATCTGACCTCATACACTTACTGACTGTGGGACCCTGGGCAGGTCGCTTAACCTTGTTTGCTTCAGTTTTCTCATCTGTCAAATGAGCTGGAAAAGGAAATGACAAACCACTCCAATATCTCTACCAAGAAAACTCTAAATGGAATCATGAAAAGTTGAACACGACTGAAACAATTAAACAACAAATTCTGCAGAAGTAAATGAAGTGCTTTAAATAGAATTCATTATCGTTTCCCCTAAACCCACCTCTCTTCTAAATGTCTCCATTTCTGTTGAGGGTACCACCATCCTAGCCACCCAGGATTGCAAATTTGGCATCATCTTTTTGACTCTTCACTGTCATGAACTTGCTTAGTCCCTAGCCAATTAGTTGCCAATTTTGTTGCTTCTTTGGGGTCTTAGCCAGTGGCTTCCTCTTAACTCTTGGATCTGAGGCAAACTCCCCTGATTTGGCATTTAAAACGTTTCATCATCTGGCTCCAAACACATTAAACATAATTTTCCTTTATGAACTCCAGAGTTCCATAGCACACTACCGTATTTGTTATTCCTCACACATGAACATTCCATCCCCCCACACAGTGGTTGTACAGGCTATATACCCCCTGCCAGGAATACATTCATTCCTTGTCTCTGTCTTTTAGAATCTTAGAATTCCTAGTATTCTTCAAGGCACAGCTCAAGTGCCACTTTCCATGCGGAAGTCTTTCCTAATTCCCCCAGCTGCTACTCTTTCAATTACCTAATTATGACATGGTTTCATTTGGTGACATCAGTGGTCATATCTCTTCTTTCTTTCTTTCTTTCTTTCTTTCTTTCTTTCTTTCTTTCTTTCTCTCTCTCTCCTCTCTCCCTCCCTTCCTTCCTTCCTTCCTTCGCCACAGATGACACAGAGAAAGTTTAGAAATTATCTAGCCTATGACCAAATAATTAACCTAATTTTACAATAAGATACTGTAAACACTGCGTAAAAGAAAAAGAAAAAAAATCAGACTTCTCTGGTATGAAGGGGCACCCTAAATTTTTATATGATTTTCTGAATCATAGGGGCTCTGTAGCCCTAACTCCTTGATAGGACGGAATACCTATATGTTCAGGGCGTGTGTGTGTGTGTGTGTGTGTGTGTGTGTGTGGTCATTAGACTGACCTTTAACCAGATGAAACCAGAGGGAGCTGATTTCCACATCTTTAGTAAGGTATCAGCTGAATGGCGGATTTTATATTCTATGTATATTTCTTTGCTCTTTTTTGTTTTTTGTGGGGCTTTTAGTCTTGGATATTACCATAAGGAAATGTGTAAAGTTATGATTCTGAAAGAGCTCACTTTAATGGCTGTTAAGAGATTTTGTAGGAGTTATTTTGGGGATGGGGTAAAATCAAGTGTTTCAAAGATGATTTAAGCCCAATATGAAACAGGGTTAGTCCTACTTCTAAAGACAGCTAGGTGTTTCAGAGGGCCAGGCCCAGAGATAGGAGTTCCTGGGTTCAAATGTGGTCTCAGATACTTCCTAGCAGTGTGATACTGGGCAAGTCACTTAACCTTGACTGACTAACCTTTTACCACTTTTCTACCTCAGAACCAATACACAGCATTGATTATAAGTCAGAAGATAAAGGTTTTTAAAAGAAGAACAGGAAAGTGAGGTAAAAATGAAAAATGATGCTAACAATTGACAAATGGTTATTATTAGACAGCTGGAACAATATTTAGAAAACAAAGACCTGGAAGCTGAAGTGGTAATCAACTCCTCTACTAAGTTGGCATAGGCTAAATGAAGTTGGAAGAAGAGTGAGAAGACCAACCCAAAACATGTCATAGGCAAGAAAATACAAAGACTGGAGTACTGAGGACTGGACCACCATAATTTTTACTAATGAAACTCACTTTTTAATTCAAGTCTACCCAAAATGTTGTCAGAGGTCCAGTTAAGATCTGATCATCTTCATCAGAGTGTAAAATACCTCGCTCCCAAGATGTATTTTGGGGATTTTTTCCTTAACTTCCAATGATCCTGGAAGTCTTGTTCCTACTGAAGGAATAATAAACTCTGACATATTGATATATTGAGAATCAGAAAGAAAAATGTCATCAATTGCAGGAATTCCTAAATAGAGATGGAATACTACAGTACGATCTTGCACCATGCCATACATCCTGAAAGGTGAAGAAAAGCACCCAAGAGAAAGGAAGATAGGCATGCTTTACTAGCATGGGAATGAGGCTAGTTTAAACCCCATCAAAAACCTGTGGGCTATAATCAAAGCTAGACTTGGGAAAATGGACTGTCAAAGGTATTTCATATCCAGTGTGTTAAAAATGTGGTTTCTTGATGTGTAAAGATCTTGTGAAAGTGTCAAATTGTTTAAAACAAATGATTGCAGCTCAAGGACATTGCCTATTAAAAGTTGAAAGATATAGAAAGTTACAAGGTTTATTATGTGTTAATAAATTTAATAATGTAAGATCTTTGTTTTTTACTCTGTATCCTTAGCATCTTGCATAGTGCCTAACACATAGTAGGCATTTAATAATTAATAAATGCTTGATTAAAGCAACTATGGCAAATTCTACTGTATTCTCACATTAACACACACAGTTAACAATGTTCAGCTTCTGATTTTAGAAGCTCAATGCCTCTATAGC